>NC_090935.1:977598233-977901263 GCF_040938575.1 Ambystoma mexicanum
GTCTTGAATGCCCTGCTACAGATTCGTCCCCATAAACCATCATCTATTCCACTGTGCAGGTCCCTCCCCCATTTACTCCTGAGGCTTTTGGTTGATCCCTCTCGGGGGATCATGAGGGCTCCATAAAGGAGGGAGATGAGGCCTTTCATGTCTACGTGGGAGTCTAAGATATTTTCAACCGGGTTGAGCTTTCTTTGGATACCTGGCTTCAGTTTTGGTTTCATTAGGACCCCCTTGAGTCTCAAATATAGGAGCGGGGAGAGTTTACCAATACCCAGGGCCTCCTCTAGTTCTTGAATGGTTATAAATGTGTCCTCCCTTACCAACTGACCGACTCCACAGAGTCCTGTGTCGAACCAGGACTGGTAATGTTCATGGCCTGGGATTTCTTCTAGTACTGGGGGGGACCAGATGTGGCTCAGTGGGGAGGGCCAAGTGGTCACCTGTTCTCTAGCCCCCTTCCCTGCCAGTGCTTTCCACATAGTTCCAAGTATGGGGTGATCCCTGATTCTCTTGGGTAATTTTTTTAGTGGGACCTATAACCATTCGCCCACCGTGAATGGGTGGAGGTAGACATTTTCGAGGTAAACCCATTGTTTGTTGGGGTCCTCCCTGAGGTGTGGGGCCAGTGCCCTGAGTTGGGCTGCTCTATGGTATGTTCGCAAGTCTGGGAGAGATACTCCCCTCTTTCCTTGGGGAGTGTGAGGGTCTCATATCCTATTCTGGGTCTCTGATCCTGCCAGATGAATTGGGTTATACGCTTTTTGGCTTCTCTGAGGTAGGACTCCGGGGCCTCAAGCGGGAGCATCTGGAAAACGTATAGCACCCTGGGGAGGAGGTTCATCTTTATGGCATTTATTCTTCCCATCCATGAAATGTGCCCCCTCGCCCAGCCCTCCATGTCCCTGAACAGTCTGTCGAAGAGAGGGGGGTAGTTTGCCTGGTTCAACTCCTCGTTAGGTCTAACTATATTAATCCCCAGGTATTTTATACCCTTAGCACGAGTTTGGAGGCCCAAGGGGGTCAGTTCATTTCCGTATCTGGGGCGAAGGGGAAGATCACGGACTTGCCTATATTTACCCTGAAGCCTGAGAAGGGGCCAAACCGAACAAAAACCTGCAGGGCGGCAGGAACCGACCTGATGGGGTCCTTTAGGTGTAGCAGAATGTCGTCTGCGTATAAACCGAGTTTGAAGGTTTGGTCTCCTATGTCTATACCCCGTACCATCGGGGAGCCTCTGAGGTATTCTGCCATTATCTCCATGGTCATGGCAAATAGGAGGGGGGAGAGGGGACATCCCTTCCTCGTCCCTCTTTGGAGGTTAAAGGTGCGTGGGGGGGCGCTGTTGCGCTCAGAGAAGATGGCCGCCTGATTCTCAGCTCCGTTCCGTGAGGCACCTTCCCTCCGAAATTCTCCTGTTTGCCTCGACATTACGAACAACCGACCCATTATTGGGATTGCTGGTGGGGCCAGGCGTCTGCTGTTCGAGTGCTGCCCGCTGAGCCGCTCCTGCTGCGGAGCTACAGCCCATTGCAAGCGGGACGGGAGCGGGTGCTTTTCCGGCCCCGCTCTTAGTTGCAGGTGATCGCGCCAGTGTCCTGCGGCTTGCTGCCCGCTGTGGGGGAGGGGCGCTCTACTCGCCCTGCGCTGCGGCGCTCTCCCGCCTTACACCAGAGGGGCTGACCTGCGCTGCGGCCTCTTCCTCCGCCTTGTGGGCCGGGACCCACACTGGATTCCAGAGTGACCCGTTCCGCTGCCCCGTCCTGGGCGGTGTGCTGACCACGATCGACCATCCATTGATCCGGCTCCGGGCGGTGAGTTGTCCCGGGCCCCGATCTCCTCTGCGCCCACTTCACTACGGCAGACCCTGTCCTGCGTCTCCTTGATTCCGGAAGCCTTGGGGGACGCTTGGACCCCCCGATACACGGTGGGTCCTGTGGTGCCCCACGAGCTGCACTGGACCCCTGCCCTCGTGGCTGGTTGCGGGCGCTACGCACAGAACTGGCTGGTCACGGCGACCCCATTCTCTCTCCCCTGGAACCCTCTGGCGCTGGTGTGCCAGCTCGAAGTCGCCCCTCGGTGGGTCTCTCCCCCAGCCACGGCACCCACCAGCTCCTTTTTGACGCCAACGGGGGATCTCCCCTGGGGCCCTGTAGCCAGTTCCCCCCCTAAACCTTCTGGCTGTGGTTGGTGGTTCATCTGCTTTATCAACTGATACAGGGACAACCTGAGGTGTCTACCCTTGCCGAATCACCCATCTGCTTGTCCTTCTGCTACGCCTGTTCCAGGGCTCCGGGCCCCTCCACCTGCCCTTGACGACCTCCACCTACTAGACTGAGTGCCGACCACCTTACTGCCTCATACAGTGGTGTACCCCTGCACTACCCCACTACATCAACACCCAAGACTCCGGCTCCTCCTGCCTCTCCTGCTGGACATTGCTTCTTGGGCCCTGACCCCCTACAGAATTTCTTCGGGCCGCTTACTGCTCACTGGCTCCTACACACATTAGTTTGCCGAGGAGGCCCTTTTGTCCCGGGATCTGCAGTCTGGCATTGACTGGTCTCCCCATCTGGAAAAGAGTCGCCATACTCTGTCCTGGTGTTCGGCCCTGCCTCCACTCACACGGCTCCCGAGACGATCCGGGTGCCTTCCCTTGGGGCCCTATCCATTCCCCTGTCTGGTCTTCTCATCCTCTCACCGGCATCATGTCGACGTGAACTGGCAAGAAGCAATCCTCTATCAATATGTTCACAAAGCCCTCGGGGGGCCCTGGGGCGGAGACATCTCCACAGGAACCTTCCACTTCACTGGCGCTGGAACCATCCGATTCCCAGAAAATGATGGAGTACATCCGGGAGGGGTTCACCACAATTCATAGTAAACTGGATGACATGAATGGCACGATATCCTCTATTAAGGCACATAAGGAGAGAACTGATGGGCGTGTGGCCAAGATCGAGACGCGGGTGAGCACCGCTGAGGACGGCCTAGGTTCCCTCTGTGCAGAGGTCTCCACACTATCTGCCCGCGTTACTGAGGTGGAGAAGAAAAACGAGGACCTTGAGTCGCGCTCGAGGTGCAACAACCTCCGCATTATCGGGGTACCGGAGGATGGTATACAAAAACCTATGGAGGACTACGTGGAGGGCATGCTACTCCAACTTCTGGACTCTCCAAAACTCTCCCCACAGTTTGCGATCGAGAGAGACTACCGTGCACTCACAGCGAAGCCCAGACCTGGCGCCCCTCCGCGTCCTATTATAGCCAGAGTCCTGATTTTTCGCGACTGTGGTGCCCTCCTCAGGGCGGCGAGAATCAAGGGAGACCTTCTCTTGGGCGCAGCCAGGATCCATCTATATCCGGACTTTTCAGTGGCGGTCCAGCGTGAGCGCAAGACCTTCCTGGCGGTGAAGAGGAGACTACGCGAATTCCAGGTTAAATATGCCATGCTATATCCTGCCAAAACTGCAAATCGAGCATGCAAATCGAGTGTACTTCTTCACGCTACCTGAGGAGGCCTTCAGGTTCATAGATGAACAATTCCCCGGCTGAACTGCACTCGCAACAAGCACTGTTAGGGTCTTATCCCTTATTGCATCAGTATACACGATGAGACATTGGCTGGCCACAACATAGACTTATTGTTGAGTGGATGCCGTTGTGGCCTGTTCCAGAACTTATCTAGTCTTGTAACATACTGTCATTACATGTTGCGGCGCCCACGGGACGTCATGGGCCGAGAGAGTCACCATTCATCCTGACTTGGTCTCATCTGTAACATATGATGTTAATGTCTTTGCTGTTTCTCTCTGTTGTTTTTGGCTACTGACTCACTGACATACCATAATGTGGTCGGGCTGCTGGGTGGTTGATGGAGCGGTCTCTCCCCCATCGATGCGTCCCAGTTACTCGCCACATGCATTCTCTGATCTCTTGATTGCCCGGGAATCCCGGGGAAACCCCTTGCTCCCAGTGTTGTCTGTTTCTCGAACTGCACTCCTTTTGACGTTGTTTTTCCACTACCATTATATTGGTTGAGATATTGACGTTACAAGCGATCACCTCTCATTGAGAGACCCTACTGGACAACTATAACCCACTAGCCGATTGTGCACCGTTGAGGCCTCTCCGGGCATCTGCGGTGTACACTCAACAATCTCCTGCTGGGTTGTCAGACCTCTTGCTGGGCTCCCCCGCTCGCATCTGGGCCTTCCTTGGATCTGCCTCCCCTTCCCGATGCTCCTTTGTCATTATGACACTTTCTCAGTATCTGTGGCTGAGCCCATACATCATCTCGATCCAGTTGATCGGGAATTTACTTCCTACAATCCCGTTATATTGGTTCATTATCTGGTGTCCACGCCCGCGCCTTCCCCCCCGTGGGACCTCCCCTGGGTGGGAATGGATCTCATTGTCAGGCACCATGTTTATCCTAAAATTGCCTCATGGTTCGGAGCATCGTCGCCAGGCCGGTTCGCAGGCCCCCCAGGCGTTGATGCCATTGTTTTGGATTTGGATGTTTGGCTATGGGGTGTTCATCCCTCTGTTTGGGGGAGGGATGTGGGACGGGGCGGGGGAAGGGGGTTATACATTAAAAAAAGCTTGGTATTCGCAGAGAAGGTAGAGTTCAGGACACCATGGACCCGATGGCGTTACAGATCTGACTGAATTGGGCACCGTCCATGGGGGGCACATTTCCATCCACACGTATTCCTCTATGGCTACCTTGGGAGTGTTGAGTGAGGAAACTCTGACATTTATGAGCTGGAATGTACAGGGGCTGGGTAACTACAAGAAAATGAGACTACTACAGCTCCAGACCGAGAGACATGGGACTAAAATCCTGTTCCTTCAGGAGACGCATGCATGCGCTGAGTATTGTGAAAAGTTTGCTAAAATATGGGGTCCTCAAAGATACTTTACCACCTACTCTACCCAGAGCCGTGGAGTTATGACCCTTATTCACAGGAGCCTTAGATTCAACCCCATTGCTACGTCAATTGATCCCCTGGGCAGATATGTGCTACTCCATGATACCCTCCAGAATAAGGAAGTGGTCCTGCTAAATATCCACGGTCCCAACATCGACGATCCCTAATTTTATACACACCTTATGAATCTCTTAGATGGCTTCCCGCTGGTACCGATTCTCTGGGGATGCGATTTTAATACGATTTTCGATGTGGACCTGGACAGATCTGGTTCCAGACGCCATCAACTCTCCAGAGCTGCATACACTACACTCTCCTCCCTTCCCCGCTTGTCCCTGATTGACGCATGGAGGCTCTTCTACCCCGACTCCCGCTCTTACTCCTTTTATTCCTCGGTTCACGATTCCTTTTCCCGGATTGACAGATGGCTAGTGTCTGATATACTGATAAGGAGCTTTTCAGGCTTGGCAATCCTCCCTAGGACCCTCTCTGACCTCTCGCCAGTGACGGTCACCCTTTGCTGGGGCCCGGACCGTGACCGAACCAGACACTGGAGAATGAAACCGCTCTCCCTCCTCGATCCGGCCTTCAGCTCGGAGATGGAGTCGGCAATCGAGGAGTTCTTCGAGATCAATACCAACTCCGTGTCTTCGCAGGCCACTCTCTGGGAGTCTTTTAAGGCCTACATCAGAGGCATTGCCCTTTCCAAGGAAAACGGTATCCTCAAAACTATTCGTAGGGAGATCGCCGAGACCGAGGCCACATTATCCGCGTTAGATGCCCAATATACCCTAGACCAAACCCCTGAAATCCTTGCGTTAATTGGCACGGAGTTGGATAAATTCCGCACGCTCGCGGACCGCGAGCTGAGGTTTCTTGATAACCCCGGTCATGCGAGGAAATATGGTGAGGGTGAACGCCCAAGCCGTCTCCTAGCTAGACTTCTCTGCCGTGAGTTTGGTGCCCCTCCCATTCCTGGAGTTGAGAGACCTGACGGATCCCTGGCCACTTCACCTGGAGATATCAATGCCGAATTCCTCTCCTTCTATCAATCCTTATATGCTCACTCAGACAACGCCACTACGTCAGAAATCGACGCCTATCTTGATAAACATCCCCTCTCGGTCCTTTCCCCGACACCATCGGATCTCTTGAGAACCCATTCACTCCTGAGGAGTTCTCGGAGGCCTTAGACTCTCTCTCATCAGGCAAATCCCCAGGATTGGACGGTATACCTGTCGAGTTCTATAAGCATTTCAAATCACTCCTACTCCCTCGTCTGGTTGCTCTCTGGGAGGAGTCGGTGGAGGTAGGCCAGTTGCCCCCCTCGCTCCGCGAAGCCACCATAACAGTCTTGCTAAAACCCAACAAACCCCCCACTCAGTGCGGCTCTTACCGCCCACTCTCATTAATCAATTGTGACGTCAAGATTTATGCAAAATTACTCGCTCTACGACTTGTCCCTTTCATGCCACATATCATCCACCCAGACCAGGCGGGGTTTATCCCGGGACGCTCCACCTCCTTGAATTTGAGACGTCTTTTCAACATTATAAGTAGAGTGAGTCCATATGTACACGCGGTGGCTGCGACACTTGGTATGCAGAAAGCTTTTGACTCAGTCTCGTGGAGGTATCTCTGGCGGGTACTCGACAAATGCAAATTCGGCCCTGCCTTTCTCTCCTGGGTTAGGCTATTCTACTCCAACCCCGTTGCCAGAGTCCGCACTGAGGACCGTTGCTCCTCCCTCTTCCATGTAGCTAGGGGCACTCCACAGGGCTGCCCCTTCTCTCCCTTAATCTTCGCTGTGGCAATGGAGCCGTTTGCGGACATGCTTCGCCAAAATCACGCACATAGGGGTCTACGTACCGCCGGTTCCTCGGATATAGTCTCCCTGTATGCTGATGATGCTCTCCTCTTCATTCGCTCCCCCCAAATTAACCTGGCACCAATACTAGAGGATATTGTTCTCTTTGGTCTTATCTCTGGTCTCACGGTGAACTGCTCTAAATCAACCCTTTTCCCACTCACTCCCAGCACACTCCCCCCTCCCGATACCATGGGATTCACATGGGCCCCGTCTAAATTTACTTATCTAGGCATAGTGGTGTCGCGTCACACTGAACGTGTCTTGGAGGAGAATTTCACTGGCGGGTAGGATAGGGCTACTGAAGATGGTGGTGCTTCCCCAACTCTTGTATAGATTTGCTAATATCCCGCAGTGGCCGGGATCCGACTTCTTTCAGGCATTGACACGCACCCTTAATACCTTCCTCTGACACTCGGGTGCGGTCCGTCTTAAGCTCAAGACCCTTGCCGCACCGATGGAGGCTGGCGGCTTTGGGGCACCTGACTTCCTCAAGTACTGGCTGGTGGCACAACTTCAACACATTGCGCACTGGTTTAATATATCATGCCCCCATCCCCATGTCAAACTGGAAAAGCTATCGGTCAGTGACCGCGACATCCGGTCTCTGGTGATCACACCCATGCCGATGGTATTAGCCTCACTGGATCCAGTTACGTGCACGTCCTTGGCCTTATCTAAATCGTGGCAGATATTGGGCACCGCCCAGCCTTTTCATGGTAACCTCCCAATCTGGAATTTTCTCCCAGAGGTCCCACAAGTCCCTCCCTCGGTTGTTCATACATGGGCTGAGGCGGGTTATGAATTGCTACGCGACATATTCGAACAGGGTAATTTCATAGAATGGCCTGACCTCCCACTGCCCCTTAGGCGGAGACCCTCCGTTTGGCTTCAATATTCATCCCTCCGTAGATTACTCAAACACAAGTATACGTGTTTCCCAGCACTGCCACCTGATGAGCCTGCAATCACTGAACTATCCTCACCTTCCCCTATGAGGGGCAACATTTCCAGGCTATACACCTTGCTTCAAACCAGATCACCCCCCGCATTCTCCAAACTAAAGCGCTCCTGGGAGACAGATCTTGGCCTGGAAATGACCGACGATCGTTGGACCCATATGGGCGCATGTATCCAGGGGGTGTCCTTCAACTCCCGATTCAAATTAATTCAATTTAAGTTGCTCCACAGGTACCACTACACCCCGACTAGGCTACATCGCATCTCGAATGACCCCTCCCCTAGGTGCCCTAGATGTGACTATGAGGATGCTGACTATATCCACATGATCTGGTCTTGTCCCCGTCTCACTCAATTCTGGAGTGCAGTGTGTTCCACCGTGTCGTCCATCCTCGAATACCCTATCTCCCCATCCCCAATGAAGTGCCTATTTCACGATTTCCCCGAGCTCCACCGTGATTCCAGGAAACTAGCTGGCCTCTGTATGCTGCTAGCTGTGCGTACAATTTTACTTTGCTGGCTTCGGCCTACCACTCCTACTCACGCACAGTGGCTCGAGGCAGTTACGTGGGCTTCCGACACTGAAGAGTCCTGGGCGATACAACAGCCCGCCCTCTCCAGACCTAGAGATATTTGGTTGAAGTTTCGCTCATTTATGTCCCCCACTGACACCGATTCAGATCCTACATCCCCAGCTCTTTCTCCTCGCTCATCCCCAGTTGGTCCTTGATTTATTTCCCACCTACCCTTGTGCTGACCTGCTATGTGTCCCCCATGTGCATAAGATGATCCTTTTTCCCTTATTTATTTCTTTTCTATTCACCATATGAATCTGTGACGTTTGCATTGTTTTGATTCTATATGCCTTGTTGTTACTCACCTGTATCTGTGCTACCGAGCTGAATAAATAAAAGTTTTTTTTAAAAAAAGGTGCATGACAGGCGTCCATTGACAGTGACTCTAGCAGATGGAGCTATATATAAGGCCTTGATGGCTTGCCTGATCCCCGCTCCGAAGCTCAGCTTCTCGAGAACTCTGTGTAAAAACCCCCAGTCCACACAGTCAAATGCCTTTTCGGCATTGATGGCCACCAGGACGGGTTATCTCCCTTCGGTGCTGCCTCCCTCATGACGTGCAGAGTCTTATGAAGGGTGTCTGCCCCCTGTCTCCCCTGTATAAAGCCCACCTGGTCAGAGTGGATCAGCCCCGGCATATGGCCATCTAACCTTGTGGCAATAATCCTCGTGAATAGTTTTGCATCCATGTTCAGGAGTGAGATTGGTCTATAAGAACAACAATCTGCTGGATCCTTCCCCTTCTTAGGGATCACTGTGATTAGGGCTTTATCAAAGGAGAGGGGTGCCCTCCCTGTGGACATAATGTTGGAGAAAAGGCCTGCCAAAAACCCTGCCAGCTGGCCTGAGAAGGCCTTGTAAAAGCCTGCTGTGTACCCATCTTCTCCCGGGGCCCTTCCCAATTTAAGACTTGATATTGCCTTGAGTACCTCTTCCTCTGTTATCGGGGCATCCAGGGCGGCTGCTTCCGAGATTCTGAGGGTGGGGAGGGTGACCCCTTTGAGGTATGCATCAAGGCTCTCCTTCTCTGCACCCCCCTCATTCCCGTATAGGGTTTCATAGAAGCCGGCAAACTTCTCAGCTATACCCGCAGCGTCTGATCTTTCCCCCTCTTCACCATTTACTATTCTTGCCACCCATCTGTCAGCCCTCTGACCCCGGAGTTTGGCTGCCAGCATAGCGTCGGCTTTGTCGCCATTTTCGTAATATATTTGCCGTAGATGTTGGAGTCCAGCTACAATTTTACCCATCTCTAGTTCCCTCAGTTCTTGTCTCTTACCCCTTGAGGAGCCCAGGTCCCTCTCCCTTCCGTCTCTCCCTTCCCTTCTGACTTCTCCAGTGAGAGGATCTCTGACCTCAGCCGGTGGGCTAGCAGGGTCCTTTCCCTTTTTTTGGAAGCCCCTTCACTAATCAACCTGCCCCTCCAAGTTGCCTTGGCCGGCTCCCATACTATCCCCCGGTCAACCTCACCAGTGTCATTATGCTCAAAGTATTCCCTGATCGCGATACCATTTCTTCTTTGAAGGTCACGTCTCTGAGAAGAAAGTAGTTACATCTCCAAAGGGATTCCCTGGATTTAAGGCCCGATATGCTAATGTCCGACCAGACCAGATTGTGGTCTGACCAGCTGACCGGGCGGATCTCACAGGCATCTATCCTGCTCATAAACTGCTGCGCCGTGAACAGGTAGTCCATTCTTGTCCTTGTACAATGGACAGCAGAGTGGAAGGTGTATCTCCTCCCGGTTGGATGGAGTTCCCTCAATATGTCCACCAGTCCCTGCTGCCACATCAGGTCCCGAAACCCTTCGTATGATCGACCTCCCCTGCTACCCGGTGGGATGGCCTTGCCGCTATGATCCAGTTCTCGATTCACCCACATATTGAAATCTCCCCCCGTAATGAGGAGCCCTTCTGCTTTGGCCATCACCTCATCCAGGGCTTCTTGGATAAATTCCATCTGGCCTACATTGGGGCAGTATATGGTGGCCAGGATGACTCTGGAGTTATGTAGGTTGCCCGACACCACCATGGCTCTCCCATCCTCCCTTTCCCACTGGGTTACCTCGGTAAGCTTTTGGTTCCTATGTAGAATGATGCCAACCCTACCTCTTTTAGCGTTGCCGGATGCCCAGAAGATCTGGCCCACATGAAATCCCGGGATAGCCCTCTCCTCTCCCTTCACGGTTCTAGTTTCCTGTACGAAGCAGACATCTACTCCCGCATTTTTCATTTCTTTCCCCAAAAGCGAGCACTTGGTGGGGGAGTTGAGCCCCTTAACATTGAGGGAACCTAATCTAAGGGTCTCGACCTGGCCCTTTCTCTCATTGACTGCCATAGGTTCTTTGCCTTGTGCTCATCTTTTCCCCGGTCCCATGGGAGTTGCCCAGCCCCCCTTTGAAGCTAAATCGGCTCTTGGCCCAGGATCCCCCCTCCCCACCTCTCACACTCCTCCTGCCCCTCCCCCTATCCTATGGAGGACATCTGCCAACGGGCAAGCCACCAGGGTGAATGTGGATCCATCCACCGCACGTCCCTTTTTGAACTCGGTATCCCCGGCCGGGATTGCCAAAACTGAGGACCTTTCATTTCACAAGGAAAGTCTTTGTTTGCCTAGTCCGCCCCGGTCTCTGACATTGGGGTGTTTGGTTTCCTGAATTTCCTTCTGCCCTTTGTCTTCTTCTTTGTGGACCAGGGGTCCTCGGGCTGTCTCCTGGGTTCCGGACAAACTTGAGTGCCCTCTTCGTTTCCCTCCTCCGGAACATCACCCTTAAGCACCTGGAGGACCTGCGTGGCTTCCTTGCCGCTAGTCACCCTGTAGTCCTCACCGGATCGTTCAAAGGAGAGGGTGAATGGGAAGGACCACCTGTATCTTATGTCTTGGGTGGTGAGCCACTGGGTAAGCGGGCGACACTCTCTTGTGCGGGTGAGTGTGAGGGAGGACAGGTCTTGGTAGATCCTAATTGTGTCCCCTTCAAAGATAAAGCTCTCTTTCCTCTTTGCCTTCACCAGTACCTCCATTTTCTCTCTATATCGCTGGAATCGATGGACCTTGGGCCTCCCCCTGCACTCCCTCCACCCCGATGTCCTCTCTCCAACTGCACTTCCTTGCCCCCTTCTAGGGTGAATAGTTGGTTGATCAGGCCTTGGACCTTCCTCCCCACATCGGCCGCGGTCTCTCCTCTTTGCTGCGTCACACCCGTAATGAGTATGTTATTTCGGCGTGCTCTGTTTTCCAGGTCATCCATTTTCAGGATAATGTCCTCCTCTCTCATTTCTAGGTCTGTTAGTCTCGCCTCATATTTCATGTCCAACAAATCTGTCTGTAGGTGGTTATTTTCCATTCCTTCCATTTTCTCCTCCAGGGTATCCACTCTTCCTCTGAGGTCCACTATCGCTACCTGCGGCATGATGGTTCCGTGAGCCTCCCCAGGGGCTGTTTGTGAACGGCGGAAGCTTTGGAGGGAAACTATTGCCCCAGTGACTGGGGGACGCTCCAGGATGTTGCTCTCCTAATGCTTCCCGGTGTGGTAGCTCCAATCAGACTCACTTATTGGGGATCCCGGGGCCTGCCAGGTAGTCCCAGCCCCTCCTTGTTGTTGGGGTGCCAAGTTCCAGGCTATAGGCCTGGCTGTAGGCCCTTTGGTTGTGCCGGGGGCTCTGTTGGGGTTTCGTTGCTCTGCGCCTTGGCCTGGGGGCGGGTCTCAGCTGTGTAGTCTGAAGGGGGGTGAGGTGCCGCCGATGAAGTGTCCCCCCCAGGCTGGCTGGTCGCAAAGATGGGGCCCCGGGGAGGCCACAGGGGGTAATATGGAAGGGGGGCCACGCCCCGTCTGTGACTCCCCACCGGCCAGCCTCCACCCAACGTCTCCTCACCTCTGCTCGGTCGTGGTCTTCCGGGCAAGCCAGTAATGCAGGCCCCCGGCCCCTCCTTTCGTTGGTGGCGCTGTGTGTGGGTCCAAAGGCCTCTCCGCTCGGGGTGAGCTGGGGGCCCCTGTGCGGCCCTGGTCTGGGGCTCTACACCACCTTCCAGGGGCCCACCTCAGCTCGCGTTCACCAAATGCTCTGTGCGGGTGGGGGGCCAAGGCCGTGATGTGTGCGAGGCTGCAGCTTGGGCTCCCAGATACTTGGAGGGCTCCACGGGTGCGGGGCAGGAACTCGGCCCCAATATGGCCTCTCGTGGGGCCGGTGGCGTGGTGGCGCTGTGTGCCTCCAGGGTCCCCGGCCAGGACGGGAAAGATCGCCGGAGTCCTTATGTATGGCCCTCCTGAGGGATCAGTTAGAGAGGCGAGGCGGTTGGTCCATCCCACGCTCCGGTGGGTGAGTCCAGTGAACCCGCTGGATGTCAGCCCCCTCGCCCCCGCCCAGGAACACAGTCCAAAAGGGGGAGCACGGTAAACACCTTGCAGCGCCGCGGGACTCCCACCGATCTCCGCCCTGGTGGGGTTGGAGTCCTCACACCCCCGCCTCCCGCGTTTGACCTCCAGAGGCGTTCCTTGAGTGGGGGGGTCCCTCTGTGCCGCGGGCCTCAGCGGTGTCCCTTGGAGGGTCAGTAGCACTGTCGGACGGGCCGCGCTCAGTGTCGCAGGTGCGGGCCGGTCCATGCCGGCATTGTTTCTGAGGGGGCCTTTTCTTAGCGCATCGGCCCGCGTCTGTGTCGAGGGAAGTCCTCTGGTACGCAGTCTCGGTGGAGCCAGTCTCCCAAAGCCCGGGTCCATCGGGGCTTCACTGATTAATCCCGGCCGGGGATTGCAACAGCACACTAGGCCATGCAGGGGTTGAGGAGCGCGAGCTTCACACGTCAGGCATGCCCCACGCCCCCTGGTGGTCTCCCCATCCGGTAGTTTTTAAATATCATTTGACTTGCTGAATGGAATTGGAAAACATTTTCAAAACCAAGATTTTGTCAAAGGCCCCCCAACTGGAAATGTTGGTAACAATTTTTCAAATGGAACATGTGTTAAGAAAAGATAAACACAGTTTTCAGCCTACTACCATTAATTTTCCCACATAGAAAGAGTGCAGTTTTTGAACAGCCATGGTGTGAAAACCACTTGGAAGATTTGGACCAAATAACAAACAATTTGGACACAAAGTGTTGACTTAATTTCCTTGACTAGTGTGGGATAAATCCCTCCAGTTATTTCTTAAATATTTGATAGAGAGCGGAGTGTTCCTGCTCCTTAATACCTTTATATCAGTCTTGGTGCTTTGCAGCAGAGATACTGAGAAAGACTAATAACATTCCCGGGAGGGGTCTGGGGTTATTCTGTCCAGTAGTTTGTTAAAATGTTTAACCGAGAGAGAAGGTGCCCCTTCTCCTAAAATTAGAGCTACATATGTGCCGCACAATGCATCAGCAGGGCTTTTCAGAAATGAAAAAGCTGCCTTTTTCTTTTGCTCGACGCGAGAGATAACCACAATCATAACAGGTATAACCAGGGTTTGCCGAAAATGAAAATTGAAGAAAAATGGCATTTGGAGGAGGAGAAAGGATGAAATGGCATCAGGCTAGAGGTGGGCGATGCCCGATAACTACGAGTGCTGTTATCGGGCAAATAGAAGCAGGGCATGTCTTTGTATCTGATCCTTGTGTCACTGGCCTGGGTGTAAGTGGTCTACCCCTGTCCCTGTCGATACCTGTGAATCCTGTCCCTCTTCTTGCTCTGGGACTATTTTGCATCTGGGTGGTGCAGCTACTATACATTTGGAAAATGATCTCAAGTTGAGTGCTAGCAGCAAAAACTGTGATGCTACTGATAAGGCTGTTGTTAACATTGGTGGACTGGCACCACGGAACACGGTTCCTAATTATTTGAACATGGACGATGAAGATCTGTTATCAAAAGTAAAGTTGGTGCTGGACTATTAAATTAATTTTTAAACAGGCGTTTTTACCAAATTATTGATTTTAGATGACCTGATGAGGTCTCGTAAGAAGGATATTTTGTAGATCTCAGTGCCTACACAGATGTGTTGTCAGAAGTGCAGCCCAACCGGGGTGCTCAATGTTCAATATAGGGCACTTGGGAGCGGAATTTGGCTGATGTTGTGGTATGATATGATGTGATATAAGCCAATTCATAAAGCTCCTGTACACATGTTTTTCTAGCCGTGACAAGGCCAGGAAAGGTAGACAGAGGGAGGAAAAAACACTGTAGGGTTGCAGACACATTGCATAAGGGGGTAGGAGCCCTGAGGACAGTTGAAAGGTATACTGGTCATGCAGGAACCTGGTGTCTGTGAGGTTCAGTGGGTGGCCAGGTAACCAGTTAGCACAGCAGACAGTAGCATCAGTAGGGGAGGGAGAGAGAGAATGCAGAAGCGAAAAGGAAGTTCTTGAGTTGCTTTCCTTAAGCTTAGGTGGTCCTGCTCAAGTTTTAGAGAGGCAGGGAGGTGGTTCCAGATGGAGGCCCCAGCCGAAGACAGAGATCTACCCCCCATTTTCTGCTTGGAGAAGCATCTGACCCTCAGAGATTTGAATGTGGATGAGTGGAGGGCTTGAGAAGGAAGATGCTTAGGAAATGAGAGTTGGGTGTAGTGTGGACCTCAGCCCCAGAAAGCTTTGTGGACAATGCAAAGGGTCTTGAACTTGATCCTTGCAGCCCCCGGGAGCCAGTGTAGAAATTTCAGGGCTGGAGAGATACGATCCCTGGGCTTGAGGCCCGGGACAAGTATTGCAGACCTGTTCTGGATTAGTTGCAAAGGGCAATGAGTAGAGACTGCCAGATTTAGAAACAGGCTGTTGCAATAGATCAGCCTAGAGAGAACCATGGCTCTGGAGACAAAAGGAAGAATACCTCTGAAGAGGTACAGCTGGTAGTGTGACTTCTTAGAGATGTCAGAGATGTGAGGAGAGAAGGAGGGGGTGGAGTCAAAGATGACACCAAGGTTCTTTGCCTCAGACGAAGGTGAGGGTGGAGGTCCCAGGGCATGCAGCCAGAGAGCAAGAGGGAAAGTGGGATTAGGGGTCCCAATGAGAAGGATCTCATTCTTACTGGCATTAAGGCAGAGATCATTGGAGGCCCACCATTCCTGAATCGCGCATTTACAGTCAGGAATGAGCGAGAAATCAGAGGAGAGCTGAGTGGCATCCGCATAACACTGAAAGTTTGAACAGAAGGTAGAGATGAGGTGGGTTAGAGGAGCCAAGTAATGGTTGAAGAGCCAGGGTGAGAGGTTAGAACCCCAGAAACACCACATGTAGAGAGAAAGGACCCAAGTTAAACCTGGGAGGGTCGATCGGATAGAAAGGAGGTAAACCATGTTAGGGCCTGACCTGTGATGCCCAGGTTGTCACAGAGACGATTGAACAGGATGGCGTGGGTTGACCATATCGAAAACAGGATAGATCAAGAAGAATTTGGACAGAAGGAAGGTTAGAGTCGAGATTTGAGATCAGGTCTTCATGGATGTTCAGGAGAGAAATTTCCATGCTTCTGGATGCTCTAAAGCCAGACTGGCGGTCATGGAGAGAACCAACAGATTCAGTATGGAGAGTAAACTGGGAGATCGGGTGGTAGTTTGCTGGAGAGGAGGGATCAACAGAGGGTTTCTTGAGGAGGGGGTGCACAAGGGAGTGCTTTAGCAGGTAACGGAAGGTTCCAGTGGAAAATTAGTGATTGCAGAAATCGGCCATGGCTGGAGCAAGGGTGTAGATGTGGACCTTGATGGTTCTGGAGGAGCAGGGGAGCACCTGCTTTGACACAACTTTCATAGATAGGACTTTTCTAGAAACATTGTCGGGAGTGAATACAGGGAAGGAAGAGAGAGGAAGAGGAGAGACAGCCGAAGAGGGGCAGAGGGCGAGGAAGAGGTGAGAGTGGACAGGATGTCCTACATTTTAGTGGTGAAATGAGAAGCCAGTGCCATGCAAAGGGCCTGGGAGCGAACAGGAGAGGTGGAGACTGCAGCAGGATTGGCCAGCTCTTTACAGATTTTGAAGAGTTCATCCGTGTTTTTAGATGCAGCAGAGACACAGAATTTGATGTAGGCTCTCTTCTTGGATAGGACAGCAAGTTTATATTGCCTTTGGAGCGGGCGGCAGGCCAATTTGTTGAAGGATGAGCCTGATGCCCTCCAGTTCCTCTGAGCCACCCTACACTTGCATTTAAGGATGGCTAGGTGTGAATCATACCAAGAATTGCTCTTGGCTGTGGGCTTCTGACGGATCCTCATGACAGGGGCAAGGACATCAAGAGTTTTAGAGATTGAGAAATGCAAGTTGGAGAGGGCGATGTCAGAGTGTGAGTCAGCCGCAAGTGAAGTAGGAGGAGAGAAAGTAGTGTCAAAGGCCTTCACAGACCCATACTTCATGGGCCGAATGACCGAGAAGGTGGGCGACAGTGCTGGGGTAGGCTTTACCTAGGGGACCGAGAGCGACAGGTGAGAAGAGAGAAGAAAGTGGTCAGTCCAAAAGAGAGGAGTGGTTAGATGGTTGGAGAGGGGGATGTCTAATGATATAAGAACATCCAGGGTGTGCCCCTGGGTGGGGCAGTCAACTATATCCAGGAGGCGAGAGTGGATAGCCATACTGCTCATGATTCACCTATGATTTTCCCCATGCCAATTAAGGTATTGGGCCATAATCCTATGTCAATTGGGGACGGGAAAGCATTGGGATCAGCCCAGAACTCTTTACAACTTCCCCCTGAATATCTTCCTCTTGTGGGAGTGATTATGAATGCCCCCTACTGGTTGCAGTGCTTTTGAGGATTGGAAGACTCTTATCAACAAGACAACTCGTTGGATTAATACTAACATTTCTGCAAGACCTGTGAACCCTGACCTCATAGTAATAGCTCAAAGGGTGCTGTGGGTGGGTCTAACAAATAAGTATGCAGAGAGTAATTGTATAGTGGTGATGTTTGCGTGACCCTGTGTAATGGAATATGTTGTTAACTCCAAGTTGGGGACACCTAGTGGCAAGGGTTCTGCGTTTTTTTTTTTTTAATGCATGGTAATAACACAGTAAGGAATATTTGACCTCATGCTATGCTACAGTTTTGTCATTGTGTAATTATTTGTGACTATGAAGGTGCTGCCCATGTTTTGGGCTTAATACATTGGCATTGCCATGGCCTTTCGTGTTTTTGGGCTTCTTTTTAGGGTACATATTGTTTTTTTTTATACAGATGACAGAGGAGACATTGCAGCCTAGTCAGTGTGCAATTCGGCCTTAGTTACCTGTAATCCGGGACAATTCGTGCGGCTGCTGGGTGAGGTTTTGATGGTTCTGGGTGAGTGGGTGTTGATTGGCAATGGAAGAAGATATGGTGTGAAAGGGTGTTTGAGCAGAGGAAAGTTGGAGGCAAGCTTATGCTGGACTGCAGGTGTTTGGACCACAAAGGGCGGATTGTGTACTCCTAGGGGTGCTGAGGTAAAGAAGCAAGGTTGATCCTATCAATGCTCCTGGGCACAGAAATACATTATAATGTACCATTAATGCAGTGGTGTCCCAAGTGTTTTCTGCTGAGCCCCCTCTTGAGCAGACCTATTGTTGCTGAGCCCTCCCCTTAAGTAAAGATATTTCCCCCCACCCACCAGATTCATATGTGCTTATATTTTCGAGGAGCTTTAGGCCCCCCCTGGACATCCTTCGCCCCACAGTTTGAATACCACTGCCTTAATGAGAGAATATCCCTAAGATGGCCTGTTGCATGCATTTTGCTAGTTTCTCAATACCAATAGGTTGAATTGGTCTTTCACTACAAGGAAACACTTTGGTTCGATTTTATTCGAGTATATGGCTAAAGTCTGTAAGTTTTGAGTACCAACTTATACTGGAAGAGGGGTCAATGCTAGGTGTATAAAATTGTGGAGCTGGTGTACAATTCGTTGTGTGGGATATAGGATGAGAACGCAGAAAAGAAATGGTCCAACTTGAGAACTTTAAGGGCTACACAATCTGCTTCATGGGATGATCTATAAATACATGTACTCCTGTTTGTGCAACTCCTTTAGACATGGGGGGGCAGGTTTCCATAGTGAAGTCCACAGAAGAACATGTAATGCTGGGTAGAGGCTTCCTTAAAATGGAACGATATCCCTACAAACTCAACAGAGGGGCCAAGATGCTCCAACCACTCATTCTGTTTTGATCGGGTTTATATTGGCGTGCATGATATGTGTGAGCGCCTCCAGAAAAATTATGTCAAGGATGAAAATATACATTTTTCCGAACACATTTCACTGCACATGTATGCGGGGGAATGTCCCCGCTGCCCCACATGCCCCCACATTCAGTAATACCCTTGCCCACCCCTCCACATGTATATGCAGCAAAATGCAGCCTTTAAAATTCTGAATGTTCGTCCTCTGCATTTTCACGTTCTATATTTTGGTACGATACCGGCGTACGTGCCCTGACGAAGGACCTGCTGACGTGTTTTTATTTAGTTTTTCTTTGGAGCCATTGGAACTAACTTGAGTTGACATGCCTTGGTGGAGGTGGGGCTACCGTTAATCTGAACCAATCAAGGATTTATTTTTCAGATTATGACTGATATTACTTAGTGGCAGCCAATTTTTCATCTCAGATTTTTATATTTGTTAGATACTACTATGGGTATAAGGACAAATAACTCGGGTATAAGGACAAATAACTCATTGTATCCCTGTTCACAAAATCAGTGCCGCTGATTGAGAAGCGATAAACCCCAAGCAAACCTCCACAGAACACAGCAGGGGCTGCTGGTGTGTTATTCTGAAGGCTGACAACTTGTCAAAGGAATTTGCATGATAAAGTGTGGATAAAATATGCATCAACTTGAAACAAAGTCATTTTGATTACAAAGCATGTGATAAGCCCCCAACATGCATAATCAGTCTGAAATTGTATTTCCTCTGCCTTAATATGTGATGAAAAGTGAGTTCCCACAAAGCCGGTGCTTTCTTGATGCTGTTCATCTTGAGGAGACATTGTGGGGCCTGGAGAATGAGGCTCTTTGAAAATGTATGCAGATAATATCGACTGTAAGGCGTGACATCCGTCTTGATTTCTTCTGAATGAAGGTTGACATTCAGTTTTGCATACATTAGTGTGGGCCCCTTCATTAGCAGGCTGAAGCTGTATAGGAATATTTATAAGCAATTAGTATGCAATTATGATAAAATCAACTCCAGTTCTTCTTCGTACCCCCCTGCTGAGCATGCAAATGCAATCTATTTTTTTACAGGCTTTTGACTTTTCTGTATGTAACAAACAATGCTTGAGCAAATGTAGAGGTCACTTAACATACACGTTCCACAGTTTGTACAAATGACTCTGGTCTGCAGTAAAACATGGATCTGGAGCTCTGAAATGGACTGCGTCAGAGCACATTGCTTTTTGAGGTTGATGATGACATACACCTGCACTGCTGGACCAAAAGAGATACGAACACCCGTATTTCCACTTGCTGTACTTTAACTTGATTACTAGTAGAACGGTAAGATATATTGCATTTATCCAGTAAGCCTTGGGAAATATTACTGCATTTCCCATCATTTTCCAGATAGCAGTATGATACTGCTGTGCTGTGCTGTGCAGCCACTTTTTGGCATGTGCAATCACATGAATGCAAATAATGCACTTGTGCATTGCACTGATGCTGCAGAGAATTATAGCCGGGCAGCTATCAACTATATATATTCAACTGTGGGGTTCCAAATAAGACAACCAGAGTAAAGCTAGTGTTTTCATGTCCTTGGAACCAAGAAGTTAAATATATCTTCGAGTTGATAGTTATGCATGTAGAAATATTATGTTCTAAATGGGACCCATTGGCCTGCATTAGGCAATATATTGCTAAATATCTGATGAAAAATCTATGAGTACCATATATGTTTTTTTAATAATATCACTTTGAATTTGTCTTTTTTTTTAATGCAGCTGTTAAACTGTTTTGTAGTCATTCTTTGTGACTGCCGAACTGTGGCTTATGGGTTCGTAGCCCGGTTCTGTGGTATGCAAATGGACTGAGGAGAGATCTTCCTTTCCTCTGATGGCTGAGCCTGGTTTCGAACTTTGGAGAAAGACGCATCTTCCCCCAAAATACAGATGCAGGTGGTCCCAGGCGTTGTGGCTTGAATCTGGGGCACCTGGGGCGGCCAGACAGTTGCTTTGGACACAGAGCAGGAGCTGATCATGCCGTGTTTTCGCAGGCACACAGATGAAGGGATCACCGTGCCACAAACCCTCAGTTCTGTGATCGTGCAGATTAGACAGGCACACGGCCGTGAGCACTCAGCATTGCACACAATGAAGTGAGTCAGACACCGAGTTGCCACTCATGGAGTCTGCCTTCATGCTGCTGCACGTACCAGCAAGAGGCTGCTTTTATTGAGGGTGCATCATGACGTAGGCATGACTGAGGATCTTAAAGGGAACACAGCCACAGTCTTCCTTTTCCATAAAGAACAAACATAACAATAACCATATACATCGAACTTGTGAATTAACACTACAGCCGTGGATGCAATCCAGTCTGTGCACCCCTGGTGATGTCTGTGCCTCTCATTAAATGGTGGTCCTAGATCCCTGGATCAAACATCTCACTTCCCTTACGCCATGGACACTTGCCTCAGTCTCCAGATGCAGGTTTCCCCTTGGATTGACGGTAAAACTCCTGCTTCACTTGGTAAACTCCTGCTCATCGTCCAGGGCACTAAAAAGGAATAAAACATCCTCGTTTTCTTCTTCTTCCCAGATCAGCCCCCTTTCTTCTGTTGATGCAAGCTGAGCCACAGATGTCTGGGCTGTGTTCCTCCCGCTCTTGATTGGGTATGCTCACCTGAGGGAGTAGCCAGTGATGGGGCTCGACAGATCCTTGCAAAACGATCTGTTTTTCTGCACCTCCCACACGTGTGTCCTTTGGCCAGCCACTCATGGGCATGCGTTAGGTCCCATCCACAGTGGGGGCAGGATGGGGCACCTCCTGCGCTGACATCCTTCCTGGGCTAGTCACCTATGCTGGCGGCCCTGCTTCCCCGTGCCTTCTCCGCTGCACGACGTCCTCCAACTTCACCCTCTGCATTGATACATCCGTAGCCGATGCTCCCACTTCTGCAATTTCATGAGATTGCCCAATCTCTAGGATCCTCACTAGTGTTATGCCAGCCTCTCTGAGAACTTACCTCCTCTACTTGGCAGAGCTACACGCGGAGATGAAGTGCTGCCTGATTTCATAATCCTCATTGTTTCTGAACTCACATTATAGTGCGAGGTGCCTCAGCCTTCCATGGAATGTGTCCAGGCACTCACCCTAGTTTTGCCTTGCTGACCTCAGCTTGAACCGTTCATAATTGAGGTAATCATGGACAAGAAGAACTCATTTACTACCTCGAAGGCAGCTGCATGTGAGTATCTCTAGCCCTAAGTGTCTTAAACAGTTTTTGGACTGCCGGACCCTGCGAAAATAGCAGGGTCGGCCATTTTGCCTAACCCCTGACCTGGACGGTCTCGAAGTATAGCTCCATCCTTTCGACGGATGACATCCTCCGAGGCCCAAAGATGCAAGGGGCCCCCACAATGTCAAAATTAGCCAACGGTGCCAGTTGTCCCTGTTGACAGGGCGCTCTGCCGGGCCATTGTGCTCCATCCCCGTTGTCGCCCATGGTGATAGCAGGGGTTTATTCCCCAGAGCTGTCGATCTGTGGGAGTATTACCTGGGGTAATGTGGCCTGTGCTGGTCCAATTGTGGTGTGCCGCAGTGTTTCAGTGGGCTTATACTGGCTTGCCACACCTCCTGTACTCAGAGATATTTCTAGGCACACCTTCAATTACAGCCTCCTAGTGTTAATATTATTCTTTTGTCTCTGCTCCTTCTCAGGGAGCACACAGGAATCACCTTTTTCCTACTACAGGTTACCCCCTAAACACCGAACACCAAAAAGACACCATCTTCAGAGGCGCACAAGCAGTCCCCAACGGAGCCGCAACCCTCGGCGAGGTAAACAGTTCCTTTCCTTCCTTGTAGCTCCCAGCGCAGAGAACATGCAGATAACTGCAGGCAAGCACTATTCACCCTTTCTCTTCTTTTCCTTTTTCTCCGATCTAATACCAAATCTATTACCAGAGCATACTGCAAGATAATTCGTATTTGTTTTCTTTTCCACTGCTCCGAGCGTGGAGCACACACCCTTTCACTCCCCCAGGCAGGTGTTGCTTTTTTTATTTCCCTTTCTTTCTGCTCCTAACCCGGAGTGTGCAGGCTTTACTTCCTGTGCTTTTATATATATATATATATATTTTTTTTTTTCCCCAGCTCCGTCCGCCGAGCGCTCCAACAGCACCTTTTTCCCTCTACTTCTGCTCTTATCATGGTGCTCACCAATCTTTGAGGCCCGGAGACACCAGGTGCTCTCCCCAGCTCCGGTGACAGAGTGCAACAAACTCCTTTTTTTCAAGCTCCGATCACGTGGCGCTATGAAGTGCTTTCCTGTCAATCTCCGCTCACAGAGCAACTCCATTTCACTACCTGGCGGCCCATGCTCAAACAGAGCACACCGGAGACTCCGTCATGCCTTACCATTTGCTTCGGAATCCCCACTAAGCCTGACACCACAGAGGCAGCCCCAGATCTTGTGCAAACACCATGGGCACAGTGGGCTTCACGGGCCCCTTGTCACCAGTGTAATGGCTTGCCTCGGTGGCAGCCGGGGAAGCCAGGCAGTTGCTGTGGACCCACAGCACGAGCTGATCGTGCCATGTTCATGCAGGCACACAGATGCAGTGATCACTCTGCCACAGACCCTCAGTTCTGTGATCACACGGATTAGACAGGCACACGGCAGTGAGCACAAGGCGTTGAACACAATGAAGTGATTCAGACACAGAGTTGCCACTCATGGAGTCTTCCAACGTACTGTGGCATGTGCCGGCGAGAGGCTCCCTTTATTAAGGGTACATCATGATGTAGTCATAGTGGGGATCTTAAAGGGAACACCACCACATCAGGGTTGTCATGTATCTCTGTGCTACAGTAGTGGGGGATGCGGCTTCAGCAGAGGTGACTATGAGCCTTTTGTACACTGAAATTCACTTAAAAGGCAGGAAAGCATGAAGTGTCACTAAAGTGAGCAGGATGTAGACTTTTGGAACGTGCCCCTTCTTTTTCTTCTTCCTCTGCAGGCGAACTGGGGGCTTGTGCTGCCTGGTTTCATTTTAGCGTGGGGCTCTCTATGTCTGTGCCATAAGTCGGAATGCTGATGCATGTGACGTCACTGCAGCGACAGAGGGCCCTATTCTCAACTTGGTGCAGTGAAGGTGCTAAAAAGCACGATTCACTGTGCAAAAAGAGGACGCCCAGGCTCCACTACTATTCTCAAGTGGGGCTGGGCGTCCTCGTAGAGCACGACAGCGATCTGTGAGGATTGCGCCTGTTTTTAGTTCTAAAGGGCGCAATCCAATCTCGGCAGCATATTCGTTATTTTACAAAAATGCTGCAAGAACACAGATGAACACGTTCCTATACACCAAAGTGAGCAGCTTCAACATTGCAGGATGTTGAATCTGCTTACTGTGGTGTATACGAAAGTGACCAACCTATCGAATTTGGACACCATGCACTCCAAATGTGTGATGTTATTTTGGTAAAAATGAATTTAGATCAATGTAAGACTTGTTTGAGGTGCAGAGGAAAAAAGAAACAGCCCTGGCATATGGGTTGTCAATTTTTTTTTTTTTTTTTTTTTATTTGATTTAGTTGTTAGTACAACTTTACAAATTTCCATTTTTACAGATAAGACAAATAAAATCAACATTTAGTTACAACATATAAAAATAGCTATATAAAATTACAAAAGGTGCAACTTTAAGAAATTCTTTTTGCATAAGGAAATGCTATGTCAAGCAATTGTATAGTTGCAATGCTGATCGATATTTTTCTTGAACTGAAAATTTCAGACCATATTTCATCATAAGATCGACTAACATACTGCCATGTCATTTCTTTCATCAGTTTAAATCGATGTGGAACAAAGGCATTGCATTGAATAATTATATGAGCAAGCGTTTCTGTTTGAGATTTATCATTACAAAAGCGGCAATGACTCTGCTTCTTTGTAACCACACCACGTCTTGCCAAGATTTCATTGACTGGCCATAGATTAAAACGCAGACGCATGATTTTCGTTCTTAAATTTACAGATGGACATTTAATGAGATATTCAGCCATGCTACCAAATTCCTTATGACCAAAAAGAAATCTATTAAAATCCTTTAGTCTTAGGCACTTTTCTTGAGTGGTTAGCCAATCAGTCTGGTTCATTTTGGTCTTGGCTCGATTCGGATTTGTGATCAATAGATCAATTGATATGTGTGCTTCAACAAGGGCATTCATAACATGTGTTCTCCACCTTTGTGGAAATGAATGGGTGGAGAATAAAAGGTAATTTGCTAAGATGGCAAGGCTATCTCGCTTATTTATTCCCATGAGACATTTTCTTAGAAGGATACACATTTTCCATGTAACTTGAGCATGAATGGACAACAAGCCAAGTTCAAATCTCAGTAACATTTTAGGAGTGGACTTGGGCAGTCTAAGTACACGTTTCCAAAATTTCGCTTCAATACCATTCCAAAATTTAGAAGTTCGTGGGAGCAGAGATTCTAAACCATATATAAGAACAGGTATTACCTTTTGCTGGTAAAATTTCATGATCGGAATGCAGGTAAACTTACCAAATCTTGCATGAATTATTTTGGCCTGTGAGATTAATCCTGTTAGTTTGGTTTGAATTATTGTCTCAAATGCTTTTTCCGAGGTGAAATTATTAAAATATACTCCTAGATATTTATATTCGTTCACGATCTGTAATTTTTTATTACATATCGACCATGTATATCTGGTCCGTGAAGACGACTTTGGTTTCCCAAGAATAATGATTTGTGTCTTGTGATCATTCACTGTGAGATTATTTTTTGCCACATAAGAATCAAGGACATTTAATAAATGTTGGAGCCCACTGGGAGTTTGGGACATGAGGACTAAATCGTCAGCATAAAGAAGCCAAGAAACAGCTTGATTTCCCAGCTTTGGGGGATCAGAGTGTGCACAAAGTACCAGCACAAAGCCTAAGTAAATATAAACAAGGTATAAGTAATGTATAGTCCACCTTGTGTATAAAATAAAAGATAACACACAGAAATAGGCTTTCTTGGAGATCGATTTCACCTGCTGGGCGTTGCAGTCCACAAATAAAACTGAAGTCCAGAGCGAAGCAGAGGAGACTGCAGCAGCGTGTAGCGGCAAAGCGGGGACTCCACGGGGACTCGCTCGGGTGCGCGCGCGCGGTGCGCGCGGCTCGAGACTTATGTAGGCCCGCCTCCAACAGGGACCAGCACAAAGCCTGCTGGGCGTTGTAGTCCACAAATAAAACTGAAGTCCAGAGCGAAGCAGAGGAGACTGCAGCAGCGTGTAGCGGCAAAGCGGGGACTCCACGGGGACTCCATGGGTTGTCAATACAATAGAACACAAGTAAGTTCCCAGTTGGGGAAATCCCGTCCCCTGCACACTATCAATGGCTAGAGTAGCCCAGTAATTTTAGAATAGTAGAAGTAGGTATTTAGTAAAGGTAAATATTACAATTAAAGTCACTGTCTTCTTTAAGGGTCTATCGGTCAGATATGACCCTGAGTACACCATTCACAAAGTCTTTTTGTTCTTTTTCAAAGATGATGTATTCCAAATATAAGTGCCCAACGCGTTTCGAGATACAATCTCTTCATCAGGGGCTGTGCGCTGAATACATTTTCATTTTCATTTTTCATATATCTACAAATATTCAACAAAAAAGTACAAATTAGTAAATATAAATTATCCCAAAGAAAGGTTGTAGCTTATCGTGTTAATATTCTAACCAAGTTCAAATTGTGCAGTCAGAGAAACAGATGCAATCATCTTCCATAAAACCCAATCAGGTTTCTTGTTGGTAAGAACAATTAGAGAGACATAACACATATAGATATTTTTACCATTATTAAGTCATCATTTTCGATTTCAAATATGGTTCATCCTTGTGAGAACAGTAAAGGAATTATTGACAAAAATCAGCCTAAAACCCATGTCAATCGAGATAAACGAACGGGCAGACATTGTTATAAAAAAACGTACCATATGTTGATAAGGAAGTATTCCTAAGAAGTAAATAGCAAATGAGCCGTCTGCCAATTGAAATGGCTTGCAAGTAGTCTACCTAAGGAGTGTGAAAGAAAAGAAAGGAAAAGGTACCTCAGATTGAACCAATGTATTGGTATAATAAATGACAAGGAGCAAGAGGTTAGCATACTTACTAGAGTATGGTATAAGGCCCGGTTCCCAAACTAAGTGTGGAAAAAACGGCTGTGAGTGTCTTGATAAAGCATGTATGCAGAAAGTCAGTTTTCCTCTGTACAAAAAACAGGGTAAAAGTAAACCAATGTCAATTCTCAGGGCTAAGGGTATGTCTAAATGAAGTGAAAAATAGAGCCTGTGGGTACTTACAATGGCTTGCTATACGAGTAGTTCGATTCCAGCCGTGTAAAGAGCTAGACAACTTGGCGGTATAAATATACGTCATGTACGTGACGTCTTCACGTGGTTTACGCGTGTGATGTCACGAATGTCAACAAACCGCGTAAGGCGGCTGCGTAGGTGACACTGTGACTTAAAATGTAGAGGCTGTTTCTAATATTTCAGTGGATAAACAAAGTGGGGTGTTGTACAAGATCTGTAAGCACAAGCAGTATGTAAGGTACTGAAGAACTCGTGTTTATTGATGTATATACAAGAGAATCCCGGGGTGGGGAGCGTATAATGGAACTAAAGGTGATGGGTAATGGGGATACCCTGGAAAACGGGAACCTTGTTGGTCTCTGTTAAAAGAGGATAAGATGGATGGGGTAATAGGATTACACTGAAGGGTTCCTAGGATGTGTAAAATCATATTTTTAGAGCCGACTGATCCTGTCTCCTAAACCGGAGTGCACAATCTAATCAGGCACTTGCCAATATACAAGTAAAAACCATAGAGTATGCATATAATCAAGAAATGCAGATAGGTAATGGCTAAATTAACGTTGAATGTACAATCTAATTGATGGACTGTCATGTCAATTGGTTAATGAAGGTGTGAAACATATACTTTTAGTTAAGAGCATGTGTCAATGTAACCAACAACCTTATTCAAAGAAAGGGTCCTAAATAAAAATCTTCATTGAGACCATGTGGTTGGACTGCGTCTAATTTATGTATCCACCATAATTCCCTCTGTGAAAGTTTTTTGGCAAAGTCCCCACCTCTGGGTAGTGAGCGTACAGTTTCCAATATAACCCAACGGAGTTGGGTAATGTTGTGACCATTTTCTTTAAAGTGTCTGAACACTGGAGATTTCTCGTTTTTGGTTCTAATGTTGTTCTCCGTCCACCGTTCTTTGGCCTTTCTGATTGTTTTCCCAACATAATATTTACCGTATAGGAAAGTGTTCATATACACCTTTATGGTGCATATAAACACTTTCATTTAAAGCGAGCACCTTCAATGTTGCATGCTGCAACGTTGAAGCTGCTCGCTTTGGTTTAAATGGAAGTGTTCATATACACCCGTATGTTGTATTTGAACACTTTCATTTAAAGCGAGCAGCTTCAACATTGCACCATGCAATGTTGAAGCTGCTCGCTTTGGTTTAAATGGAAGTGTTCATATACACCCTTGTGGTGTATATGAACACTTTCATTTAAAGCGAGCAGCTTCAACGTTGCATTTTGCAACGTTGAAGCTGCTCGCTTTGGTGTAAATGGAAGTGTTCATGTACACCCGTATGTTGTATATGAACACTTTTATGTACATCAAAGCAAGCAGCTTCAATGTAACGTAACGTTGAAGCTGCTGCTTTGGTGTACATGAAAGTGTCCATATACAACACACGGGTGTATATGAACACTTCCATTTACACCAGTTTAACGGCACCAAAGGCAACCGTATGTGTGCGCTAGTTTAGCGCACATATTAAACTAGAGTAGTGCCACAAAAATAAGCTTCAAAAAAGCCAGTTTACGAATGTGGCGATTGCTAGGTTGGTTTCCAACCCATCCCAGCAACCGTCACATATATTCCGAAAGTGCCGCATTTCTTCCGACTTCAGAAGAATGTGCCACATTCAGAATATGTCTTAAGTACCGAAAAGGTCATTAAGCCTTTTAACGCCCTTTTCGGTACTTAACACGTAGATGAGAATAGGGCCCAGAGAGTTCCACAATCTTCTGCAATAAATAAACAGCAAGGAGTCACGGAAATGTGAAATTAGCTATTCCACTGTAAGTGTCAATGGGTGCTACATGAAACGATGTGATTGCATTTGAACAATGTTTGTGCATGTCCAAAGGTACTGTAAAATGCCACGGCTCTCTTTTTGGGTAAGAGGCCATCTGTTGTGGGGGTGATTCATCTGATTGACTTGGTTTGAGATTTCATTAACTAAACCTATTAGAGTGTTTCTTCATCCAGCATATGTTTGTCGTGCCAAATGGATGTTTATCAAACAATTAGCAAACTACTTTGAACCTTGCATACATCCCTGCAAGCACATTACCTTTCTGAAAAAATGCTTTATGATCAATTGGTAAATCTGTCAAACAGAAAAACATTTTATGTACCCTGCTATCAACACAAACTGGGAAATTGCTGTTCTGATCTAAAGAATAAAATATACACGTTTTAAAAATGGTTGAGTGAGCGAGTAATTTTGTGAATCCGAGGAAGTTACTTCCGATCCTAATTAAGCACTTTCAGGCTTCGCAGCTTTCTTTCCTCATGGGGGAAATAGGGCATTGGCCAGCAATGTTGAAAGGTAAGTGTACATTCTATTTGTCATCCTCATTAATCTAATGCTAACTTCGTGTTTGTGAATGCGGTAAAATGTCGTAAACAGGGGATCTGGAGCACATAAGAGTGAAGCTAACCACGCTTAAAGGGGCAGCGTATCATCTCGACACAGAACTGCGCTGAATAGATGTCACAGAGCGCGGTATTACAGAAGTGTTGCGCCAATGCAAATGAACATATGCAGTTTTGCTCAATGGCAATGTGTGTCCTTGTTTACTCTGGCGAAAAATACATTGAAAGAGTAGGTTTTCTGCACCAGAGCATTGTCTGCCCTCGTGCTAACTAAACTTGTATTGGTGAAGCGTTTCTGTAATACTCTCATAAGACTAGGGCAAACATTGGCTTGTTGCAGAAATACAACAAATTACTGATTTTTTTGCACTAGGGATATGTTTGCCCTAATGTTAATTGAATTTGCACCAAACTGTTTGTAATATCACCCTAAGAGCTTGATTAACAAAAACGTTTTACAATGGCTCAGTCCCATTGAAAAACACTTTGGAAATCAGGCCCTAAGTGTTAAAATATGAATAATAAATGTGCAGTAGGTTCATTGTGTAAAAGGTTTACTAGCATACATTTAGATTATGCATTAACAGCCAGAGTACAGACCTGTGAAGGCACTGTTTCCAGTACTTAAAAGGGACTGCTGCTAACCGGCCCCCAGTAACTGTATGTCTTAAATGTGGCAGTATGAGCACCTGCATTTTATCAAAGCTTGAAGGAGAGTACCAGTACTCTACCATAGTGGTGGTGAAAACGAATAATTGTATTTAAATGACCCACAATGAAGGACAAAGCTCCTGCAGCCTTTGCTGGAGAAAGCAGCGTCTTCTCCCTCCTGCCTCCATCTCTGGCAGTGTACATCAAGTCTCTTTCAGGGCCCACCTTGCACGACAAAAGGAGAGCCACACATTCAGCTTCAACGCTGCCAGCAGACCTGGCGTGGAACACTGCTTCGCTAATTGGGCTTTACCAGTTACCGGTGAGGCCCTTGAGACTTTTCATGTGGAGGACGGATTGATTTGTTTGGGACACCCTTTTACAGGCACCAGCTGAAACCAGCATGGGCAATAACTTTTTTGAAATGTTTCTTTGTTATTAGCAGTGACATGTTTAATATGTAAAGGTTTAAGTGGTTAGAATTGGGATGGAACGTTTCAGATTGAAAGCCTGCACACACCTACAGTTACCAAATATGTCCCTTATTATTAGACAATGAAGCCGAGCAATAATAAGACTTTTCCTTTGTATAGCTTAGTTTATATTTATGATATCTGCAATCATGGAAGTCTGCTTTTATATGGGTATTCACACATTCTTAACAATATGGCGAACGACAAACTGGAAGTTTGTCTGAAAGAATCCCAGCCTCACTGCTTTACCAAAGTGTACAATCCTTGGTAAATACTTTAATCTCATTGTACCTTACCTGTAAATATTTGGTGTTCGCAAAGCCTGTTAACCTTAATACAACATAATACTGTTGCCATAACAGGCCAACATCAATCTGTTGTAAATGAGGGTCTTTCAGCGATGCTTACATTAGGATGACAAAATCAAATTTAAAGTCAGTTATTTATAAGTAAACAATTATACTGAGATTCTGGTTGGAATCAAAAGCTACATTACTTTGATCTAATTTCAATCGCCACTCTTTCAGCTTAATGTTTCACAAACTCCATAAATAGCAACCACTAACATCTAAGAATGACTGTTTGTGGGGTAATGGTATCTCTTGCCTGAGTCCTATCTATGCCCTCTCTGAGGCCTTCTCTGTGTTTCTTGCCCCGGGTGCACCCCTTGAGATTTCTGTTTCCTAATTGGCAGTCCTGCATCTCCATTCGCTGTCCTAGAGCTCTTTTTCCCAGTTCCTGTTATTGCACCCACCACTTTTGCCGCCTGTTCTATACGATCTCTCACTCGCAGTGCTCAACAAGAGGCTCTTCTTGCTCTTTCTCTGCCTCCTTTCTCTATCCCTCACTAGCCCTGCAGATCCCGTGCCTTGGGATCCTTTTGTTTTGGTCATAATCTTGGACATGGTATGAAGCTGTATCAGGTTTACACTTTTAAAATTATACACCAATTTTATACGCTCATTTTCTTACTCTGTGTGACTACATTAACTAAAAAAATTATGACTTTTTTAATTTTAAAAAATATTATTTTTGTCCCAGGCAAACATGATGAGACATCATGCAGTGCATTATAGTTGAGGGCCATACGCAATTAGGTGGGAATTTGAATAAAGGGAAGTTATGGATATCGGGGGTGTATTGCAAATTAGGCAAATAACCATGCGTTACCAGGTGTTTTGTCCCAATCTGTGGCAGCGGGCCTGTGTGATGTCATCAATCAAGATGACCACCACTACAATTTATGAATCAGAATGTGATATATAACTCCTTTCAGAGTGATCCTGTGAAATAATTTCTAAGGACCTTTTTTCGTCACCATATACACTGAATAAAGAAGGCCATTAAAGGAATGTGATATCTCTTATTTGTTAGTAGTTTCTCTTCACAGTTTCTTTCCATGATATCTAACATTTCTTTCCTTCCATTTTATTACAGGTTCTGTTAATTGGAAAATAAATGTGAAAATTATTTAAGAGCAGTGGAAGTGTGAAATTTGAATCTAACTTCCAGTAAAATCAATTTTACAGAAATGTCGATACCTCAGATATCGCAAGTCATTCAAAAGTAGAACTTCCACCATCAGCCAAAAAAAGAAAATGGATAACAGACCTTTCCTTGTGTCTCTTAGATCAACCAAGAAATACATCTTCCTAGGTTAATCAAAAATGTTATGAAAAGGTTTTAGAGTGTATTAAGAAGAGAGCTGAGTGGAACAATAAGACATACTTGAAGATAAATCCGCGATTAGGCAACGCACAACTGAAGAAATGAAAAATTAAAAAAGCATCATGGTATTCAGAATGCTAGAAGCAATGTACTTATAAGGCAAACATGGTTCAAAGAAAAAGATTGTATCGAGAGCAGTTATGTGAGCCAAAGCTGTCTCCAGCCATGAAGAAGAGTAAGAAGTAGAACAAAGCTACATTACAAGATAAAATATATTTATGTACAACAGAAATACATGCTTCTTTTTCAATAAAGAAAGGAAAAAGAAGAAATAAATTATATTTCATAGCAACTTATTCAGCACAAATCCATTTGAAGAGAGCAGTTGAACTGTCTAACAATGACACATTGAAGATTTGTCATAGCGATTGTACATATCCTGGGTACCCTGGAGTGAATGTCTTATGACAAAAGCCTACACTAAGTAGGAAGATGCAGCCAAATTAACTGAATTTGTATCTTCAATCAGTGATTTTCTCCCTAAAGGCAGTGTAACAACAATGGGGGGAAATGAAAAAAATGTACAGGAACATTTCAGCTAACAAATTGTTTAGAAGAGGACAGATTAAAACAAAGAAACAAATCAAAAGCTTCATAGAAGAAGAGCCTGAATGTATTGGAATTATTTGTAGAAATCCCAGAAGGGTAAATGAACCACAATGAAAGTAACAGCAGATATTGCAGAAGAAGAATTTGAGGACATTGAGAAAAATATAAACCCTCATTGAAGCTGATAAGATTTTTGGGAGAGCCGTACTAAGTTGTGAACAATGGAAATTCACTGGAAGTTTTGAAGAAGTGAATTTGGCAGATGTTGTTATTTTTATAATTAGTGGTGTCAAGGACAGATGGATGTGAAAAGTAATCCAGAAAAGTGGGATGCCACTGTAATGAACACGGCTGATAAATTGTCACAGATGTTTATATATGAAATGCTATCACCACGACAAGCTACATACGCAAGCACTTCTACCACACAACACACCTGTGAAATGCCCTTGCAAGTGGCAGGGCTCACAATGCACACAGCCACCCACAACAAATTCATTATTCAATTTCTGCCTAACCTGGGTGTTACGCTCACCTGGCTCCCACAAGGCGTCGATCGGAACTGGACAGCTGCGGTTTCCACCCACGTGACGCGTAGTGCAGAGATGACAGACTGGACTGGACCACCTAATTTCTTCTGCTTGACCGGTAGAAGTATTCTCCTGAAAGGGAATTAGCTACCCGTGGATTTGAGTGATACCCCCCCACTGTTCTCCCCTCTAATGACCTCCGATGTCTTTTTTTATATTCTCACCTTAGGTTTTTAAAAGATGAGCTCTCCATCCTGCGTGGAATGCAGGGGAGCGTGGATAACCAGTTACTTCACTGGTCCAAAGGAATTGGGGAGTTCCAGAACAATATTGACTCTGAGGTTCCTGGCGAGAGCCGTAAGTATATAGTTCGTAAGAGTTCAAAATGTCCGACTTTCACTCTTGTCCGATTCCTTGCAGCTTGACCCAAGAAAAGATTGCCTCGTGGCAGCTGGTAAAGTCCAGGTAAGAGTCTGTATTACCCAACACTGTCCGGCAAATGACACCTGTATGTAATCTGTTGCTTTCTCCCTTATTACAGGTGCAGAGTGAGAAATTATGACGTCTTGAGGAATAATACCTCAGGCGGTAAAATCAGGTAAGTCTATTATGGTGAAAGAGATTCCCTTGGTTTGTTCTTTTGGCTCACCTGGCTGTCCTTTTTGTCCCCCTTAGGTGCCAGAGTTTGGCGAAGAAGTGATGAAGACAGAGGTGGATCGTGGAGGTGCTGCGAAGGCTGGTGAGCATAGCACGGCGCTGCAGCAGGCGATGCGGCGCACATCAAATAACGTCTTTCTTCCTATTCGAAGGCGCGATAGATCCAGAATCAGGTGAGGAATAAAAGTATTGTTCTTTTTCTAACGTTTTTTCCTTCTTTCACCTTTTTTCTAGGAGCTCCAGACTCGAGGCGGGCGTGGCAGAAGACTGGATGCTGACTTTCAGGCACGGTGAGCGTTACGCTGCAGGATGCAGAAAAACGCGAAGTGTGAGCTGCTCTTCGGGTGTGGTTTAAATAGCCTTCAAAGTAGTCCCAGGTAAGAAGCTCCCAATACCACACCCGATTAAGAAAATAGTCCCTGAGTTAAAGTAGTCCCCCTTCAGACTTCACATTGGCTTGAATGCTGAGCAGCATGAGGTAAGTGAAAGCAAATGAGCCTAGTAGCCAACCAAACTTGATCCCAAATCTGATATTGTGGAGCATCACTACTATGTTGGTCAGCATTTTCTTTGTATTTCTCTTTTGCCTTTTTTAAATGCTCTGTTGCTTCCTTGAAGGCTTTTGTAATAGTAGAGTGCAAATGATTCACCGCAGGCATTTCTAGGTGTTGGGGCAAATCGAGTTCTGAGGTTTGAGGATGATGCCCATACATGGTAAAAAAGGGGCTTTGTCCAGTTCCTGAATGTACAGAATTGTTTTATGCATATTCAGAAATCCACAAAATATCCTTCCAATTGCCTTCAGTTTGGTGTGCCTATGGTGCCAGGACTGACCCCTTCTAAGGTCCGAGTTCCTTTCAGGGGTATGTCTTTAGTAGCCAGCCAAACTTGATCCCAAATCTGATATTGTGGAGCATCACTCCTATGTTGATCAGCATTTTCTTTGTATTTCTCTTTTGCCTTTTTTAAATGCTCTGTTGCTTCCTTGAAGGCTTGTGTAATAGTAGAGTGCAAATGATTCACCGCAGGCATTTCTAGGTGTTGGGGCAAATCGAGTTCTGAGGTTTGAGGATGATGCCCATACATGGTAAAAAAGGGGCTTTGTCCAGTTCCTGAATGTACAGAATTGTTGTATGCATATTCAGAAATCCACAAAATATCCTTCCAATTGCCTTCAGTTTGGTGTGCCTATGGCGCCAGGACTGACCTCTTCTATGAGCCTGGCGTCTACGGCGCCAGGACTGTACCCAGATAGCCCCTAGCCGGGGCTGCAGGGTTTTTCCCAAGTATCTGGATGCCTGCTCCCGGGACAGATGGACCTGGTCCGGATGCCCGGGGATAGGCATCATGACAGCACTCCCCCCCAAGACCCCTCCCAAGGTTGTTCTTCCTCTTGGCCCTGGTTTGTCTGGGAAGTTCTGATGGATTATTTTCACCAGTCGGGGTGCATGAACATGGTCACTAGGTTCCCAGGATCTTTCTTGTGGTCCGTAACCTTTACAGTCAATTAAATAAAAAAGTCTTGAGTTAACTATCTTAGAGTCAGGATATTTTTAACTTCAAATTCGGGTTCCCCATCAATTAGGAAAGGGTCAGGTGGTTTGGTTAATCCTGTCCCGGGTTTGACTGGTTTCAGGAGTGAAATATGAAAGACGGGGTGGATTTGCATGTTAGAAGGTAATTCCAATTTAACGGCCACCGGATTGATAATGGCCTTAATGGTGTAAGGTCCCAAATATCTAGGGTTAAAGGTCCGAGTTCCTTTCAGGGGTATGTCTTTAGTAGCCAGCCAAACTTGATCCCAAATCTGATATTGTGGAGCATCACTCCTATGTTGGTCAGCATTTTCTTTGTATTTCTCTTTTGCCTTTTTTAAATGCTCTGTTGCTTCCTTGAAGGCTTGTGTAATAGTAGAGTGCAAATTATTCACCGCAGGAATTTCTGGGTGTTGGGGCAAATCGAGTTCTGAGGTTTGAGGATGATGCCCATACATGGTAAAAAAGGGGCTTTGTCCAGTTCCTGAATGTACAGAATTGTTGTATGCATATTCATAAATCCACAAAATATCCTTCCAATTGCCTTCAGTTTGGTGTATCATGCAACATAGGTATTGTTCAAGAGTCTGGTTAGTCCTCTCTGTCTGACCATCGGTCTGGGGATGGTGACTGGTAGATAACCTCACGTCGATTTGCACCAATTGGCAGAATTTTTTCCAAAATTGTGAGATGAATTGACTACCTCGGTCTGAGACCAATACGGAAGGGAATCCATGTAGTCGAACAATATGTTCAAGAAATTCCTTGGCTAAAATTGCAGCGGACGGTAATCCCTTTAAAGGAATAAAGTATGCCATCTTGGAAAAAAGATCTAATACAACTAGAATGGTGTTAAATCCACTACATGGAGGCAGATCAGTAATGAAGTCAAGGTACAAAGTGTGCCATGGCGTAGGTGGAATATCCAAAGGTTGTGAAAGACCAGCTGGTTTCTTCTTCTGGGTTTTGTTTTGGGCACAGATTCCACAAGATAGCACAAATGACTTAACGTCTTTTTGCCAGGTGGGCCACCAAAATTGCCTCTTAATTTTAGCTTCAGTTTTTGCAACTCCTGGATGTCCTTCAATCAGCGCATCATGATAGTTGGAGATGACTAACTCCTGTAGCTCCTTGTGTGGTATGAATAGACGACCTTGATAGTACGGTAGATCATTGATAACTGAATAATCTTGGCCTTTCTTTACCCAGTCCTGTAGAGCTGCTGGATCAAAACATTGCTTGATTTTTGAATGAATGTCTTCTAGAGTTTGTAGAGTAGTTATGCCAAGGATTCTTTCTTCTGAAATTATAGGTACTGGTTCTGGGTTCAAGTATGCTTCTCTCATTCCTGTTCGGGATATGGCATTGGCCTTGCCATTTTTACAACCTGGTCGGTAAGTGATCGCAAAATCGAATTCTGCAAAGAATAATGCCCACCTAAGTTGACGTGATGATTGGGCCTTGGCTGTCTTCAAATATTGCAAATTCCTGTGATCGGTGATTACAGTGATGGTATGCCTGACACCGAGAAGATAATGCCGCCAAGCCTTGAAAGCAGATTTGATGGCCTATAACTCTTTATCGGTAACTGCATAGTTTAATTCGGGTGCCGAGAATTTTCTTGACCAGAATGCTACTGGATGAAGTCGGACGGTTTCCGGATCCTTCTGAGACAGGACAGCTCCCATGGCTAAACTGGATGCATCCGTTTCAACTACGTATGGAAGCTCGGGGCTGGATGCTTTAAAACAGGTGCAGATGTGAATTTCAATTTTAGAACTTGGAAGGCTTTTTCAGCTTCTTCAGTCCACAAGAAGCGCTTGTTCTTTTTCAAAAGTGCTGTGATGGGATGTACAATATGAGAGAATTCAGGGATACATCTTCGATAGAAATTAGCGAAGCCAAGCATGCTTTGAACTCCTTTAACTGAACTGGGTGATGGCCATTTGAAAATGGCATCCACTTTTCGAGAGTCCATTCGAACTCCTTTTGGGGTCAGGATAAATCCAAGAAATTCAACTTCTGTGGAATGAAAGACACATTTTTCCAGCTTTGCATATAACTTGTGCTGGCGTAATTTTTCAAGGACTGCTCGAACGTGCTTAACATGGTCTGATCTTGAGGAGGAGTACACTACAATGTCGTCTATGTATACAACACAGACGTCAATGAGTTAGCAAAAAACATTGTTCATAAAATACTGGAAGGCTGCCGGTGCATTGCACAACCCGAAAGGCATCATCTGATATTCGAATAATCCGTACTTGGTGCGAAAGGCATTCTTCCATTCATCGCCTTTCTTCACGCTTACCAGATGATATGCCCCTTGGAGATCTAACTTAGCATAGATACAAGCATCCTTAACTTGGTTCAGTATTTCGGGGATCAGAGGCAAAGGGTATCAGTTTTTTACCGCAATTTGGTTTAATGCGCTGTAATCTATACATGTTCTAAAGTCACCTTCCTTTTTAGGTACGAAGAACAGAGCTGAGGATGCAGGAGACTTGGATGGGCGAATGAAGCCATTAGCAAGGTATTGATCCAGGTATTGTCGTAGGTGAAGGCTTTCAGGCTCCGTAAGGGCGTAGATCCTGCTGCATGAGGGTTGTGCACCGGGTACGAGATCGATCTGACAATCGTAAGATCTGTGAGGTGGTAAGATGTTTGCCTGTTCTTTCTGAAAAACATCCAGACATTCTTGATATTCCTGAGGTAACTGAACAGGTGGGTTAGTGACTGTGGCCAGGCCCTTGTTCAAGCTTTTTTACGGGTAACAGGTGTGTGCACAATCTGGGAAGGTCATTCTCTTCTCTTGCCATTCCATACAAGGATTATGTGTTTCCAACCATGGCATTCCCAGAATTATTTGGAACTGTGGAGCCTTGATTAAGTCAAACACAATGCTTTCTCGATGCCCATCTTGACCCAACAGTGTCATCTCTGTAGTAGAATGAGTTACTGGCCCAGAGGCAATTTCAGTTCCATTGACGGTAGTGATGACATCTGTCGTGGTTCTTTTGCAAAGAGATAGGTTCATCCTTGAAGCCAGTTCATATGATCCATATAGTTTCCTATGGCCCGCTATCTATGTACGCTCTTACTGCATGCATACGTGATGGCTGCCTTGGATCAATGAGGACCATTGGTACGATTAGGTTCGAGGGCTGAGTGTCCTTCTTTAAGCTCGGCAAGCAGACCTCTACGCTTGTCGGGTGTGGTCGTTTCCCGGATCAGACTCTGTTTGACTTTTGTCCGCAGCTCCTACCACCTTTTTGGGTGGTTTTACCGGGCAATCCCATAGAAAATGTCCCGAGGTTCCACAGTGCAGACACAAGTGCAACTGTCGTTTCTTTTCTCTTTCCTTCTGAGTTAAAGGTCCTCTAACCCCCCCAATCTGCATGGGTTCCGGTGCATCTGTTCCTTTGGGGGTAACATTGGGTTTAACCAACACTCGATTCTCGAACTTAGCTCGATCCGCCTTTCTATTCTGAAGTCGGTGATCTATCTGGACCACTAAGTCTATATATTCAGCACAATCCTGAGGTGGGTTCACAACTTGAGCCAAAACATCTTTGAGTTCTCCTCGCAGTCCACGATGAAATAATGTAATTCGTTTTACCTCGGGCCATCCTGTTTCCACCACCAACCTATTGAAGGTAGCAATATAGGGTAGTAGATCCTGGTTACCCTGTCGCAGGGACAAAAGTTCGTTATCCAGGGCCTGTCCCTGTGAATGTTGTGCGAATAGTCTTTCCATGCTCAATTGAAAACCCTGAAAGTCACGAAGAAGAGGGGTGTCCTGGTTGACTAGAGGAATCAACCAATCGGCTGCGCCACCACTGAGATATGATAGTACAAAGGCTACTTTGGCTTGATCATTTGGAAAGGCTCCAGGTCTGCATAAAAAGTGCAGGCGGAATTGGTTCATAAACACGGCGAACCTTTTGGGGTCCCCAGCAAAGCGTTCGGGCGGAGCTAATGGGATAGTTCCTGGTAGAATTACTTGCACAGGGTTGCTTGATGAAACAGGAGTTGGGTTTCCCCCGAGTCCAGGCAGGGGTGTTTGTCCAGCCTGGCTTTGCAGCAATTGCCTAGCAAGGTCATCAGTTCGCTCCTTTGACAAAATCAGTTCTCTCCTGAGAGCATTAGTTTCTTGGCGGGCAGAATGTACTTCAGCCCTTAGTTCCCCTAGTAATTGGGCCAGTTGGTCAGTTTCTGAGGTCTCCATAACGCCCGGGTGGGAATTTGTGGGTAGGCTTCGCATTCTGTTACGCTCACCTGGCTCCCACAGGGGCGTCGATCGGAACTGGACAGCTGCGGTTTCCACCCACGTGACGCGTAGTGCAGAGGTGACAGACTGGACTGGCCCACCTAATTTCGTCTGCTTGACCCGTAGAAGTATTCTCCTGAAAGTGGAGAAAGGGAATTAGCCACCCGTGGATTTGAGTGATACCCCCCCCACTGTTCTCCCCTCTAATGACCTCTGATGTCTCCTTTTATATTCTCACCTTAGGTCTTTTAAAGATGAGCTCTACATCCTGCGTGGAATGCAGGGGCGCGTGGATAACCAGTCACTTCACTGGTCCGAAGGAATTGGGGAGTTCCAGAACAATATTGACTCTGAGGTTCCTGGCAAGGAGCCGTAAGAATATAGTTCGTAAGAGTTCAAAATGTCTGACTTTGACTCTTGTCCGATTCCTTGCAGCTTGACCCAAGAGAAGATTGCCTCATGGCAGCTGGTAAAGTCCAGGTAAGTGTCTGTATTACCCAACACTGTCTGGCAAATGACACCTGTATGTAATCTGTTGCTTTCTCCCTTATTACACGTGCAGAGTGAGAAATGATGACGTCTTGAGGAATAATGCCTCCGGCGGTAAAATCAGGGAAGTCTATTATGGTGAAAGAGATTCCCTTGGTTTGTTCTTTCGACTCAACTGGCTGTCCTTTTGTTCCTTTTAGGTGCCGGAGTTCGGCGAAGATGAGATGGAGACTGCACCGGCCCGTGGAGATGAAGAATGCCTCTGGCGGTAAAATCAGGTAAGTCTATGGTGGTGACTAATTTTGCCTTGTTTATTCTCTCGGCTGACCTTGCTGTTCTTTTTGCCCCCCTTAGGTGCCGGAGTTCGGCAAAGAAGTGATGAAGACAGAGGTGGATCGTGGAGTTGCTGTGAAGGCTGGTGAGTATAGCGCGGCGCAGCAGCAGGCGATGCGGCGCGCATCAAATAACGTCTTTCTTCCTATTCGAAGGCGCGATGGATCCAGAATCAGGTGAGGAATAAAAGTATTGTTCTTGTTCTAACGTTTTTTCCTTCTTTCCCCTTTTTTTCTAGGAGCTCCAGACTCGAGGCGGGCGTGGCAGAAGACTGGATGCTGACTTGCAGGCACGGTGAGCGTTACGCTGCAGGATGCAGAATAACGCGAAGCGTGAGCTGCACTTCGGTTGTGGTTTAAATAGCCTTCAAAGTAGTTCCAGGTAAGAAGTTCCCAAGACCACACCTGAGTAAGAAAATAGTCCCTGAAGTAAAGTAGTCCCCCTTCAGAATTCACATTGGCTTGAATGCTGAGCAGCATGGTCTGCATGAGGTAAGTGAAAGCAAATGAGCCTGGCGGCTATGGCGCCAGGACTGACCCCTTCTATGAGACTGTACCCAAATAGCCCCTAGCCGGGGATGCTGGGTTTTTCCCAAGTATCTGGATGCCTGCTCCCGGGACAGATGGACCTGGTCTGGATGCCTGGGGGTAGGCATCATGACACTGGGTGCTTCTATAGATCATGCTACTGTCCTTGGTTTGAGACACAGAAAGCCACAGAGGTAATACAATGCATGGATGATTGTGGAGATTCTTACGTTCCCCCAAGTTGGTCAGAGGCAGATTTGGCTTTTGTGGTGGACAAAGCTCCTGCAGCCTTTGCTGGAGAAAGCAGCTTCTTCTCCCTCCTTGCCCCACTGGCCCACCTGAACCCCTCCTTCTCTCTTCACTTCCAGTGTTAGACAGCACACAGCTCTCCTTCAGGCTTCCCTCTACTGTCTCCTCTTGCTCCTCTCTCATCCCTGACTCTCTGACTGCTGTTCAGGCATGGTGTGCTGCCATTGATCTATGCATTAATGCCAGTAAGACTGAGACACTTCTCATTGGGACCCCAGCTCCCTCCTTCTCTCCTACTTTGTGGCTGTCCTCCATGGGTCCCCTCCCCAAACCCACTTGTGAGGCAAAAAATATTGGTGTTATCTTTGAGTCTGCTCTCTCTATCGCTCCTCACATCACAGACATTGCCAGGAAGGCACACTACCAGCTGCACCTCCTCAGAGGCATTTTCCCTTTCCTCACCTTCTCCCAGAAACCAAATGTCTCCATACCTCTGTTCCTCTCTAGGCTGAACTACTGCAACAGCCTCTTACTCAATCTTCCGTTATCCTCCCTATGTCCCCTTAAACTAATCCAGAATAGGACTGCAAGACTTATCCTTGGCCTCAACCCCGGGACCACATCTCTCCAGTCCTAAAATCTCTCCACTGGCTCCTGGTTGCTCCTAGGATCAAGTTGAAAACCCTCTGCATCATCCACAAGGTTTTCTGGGGCCTGGGACCCAGCTACATCCAACTCTCTATGCCTAAATACCTCCCGGCTAGAGCCCTTTAGTGGTCTAGCTCCAACTCTCTGCAGATCAGATGCTTTTTCTAAGCAGAGAGTAGGGGGTAGATCCCTCTCCTCTGCAGGAGCCTCCCTCTAGAATGGTCTCCCTGCCCCTCTCAGTCTTCATCTAGATCTTCTTAAGTTTCAGGAGCTCCTCAAGACCCACCTTTTCACTTCTTCCTTCCCTCTCCCCTCCCCTGCCAACACCACTGTGGGCCTCAGTGACTGGCTGCCTGGTTCCCTCTGAGTTCTACAAGGCACCAAGATCCCCACCCAGCCCACCCCCCTCATTGTACTTAGCATGTGGACCCTCACCCTCTGTGCCCCATGCAATCCCTAGCACTTGTCCTCCGGCTTTCCCTTAGCACTCGCCTAGCCACTGGGGCCCTCTCTCCCCCACCTCCTCCTCCTTTGACTTGCACTCTCTCCTCTTTACCCAGCACTTCGCTTCCCATCCTAGCACTTTGCATTTTATGCAGACCGGAACTTCCCCCCACCGCCTTCTCCCTCGCACTTCTTGTTACTGCACTTGCACAAGCCGAACGTCACAAGGCCTAGTAGGACCGTTATTGTTACCTTTCTCCCTTGCCCCTCCCTTTTTTCTCTAGTGGCACCTGGAAACACCATTTGTTGAAACAAATATCCAATAAATTAAGTAAATAAATACTTAAATAAAGAGAACTTTCAGTGGTGTCAAAGTGCACGCAAAGTTGTTAAAACAAAAGTATCAGACACCCTAGGACAGTTGAAGGCAGATTGTTCTTTGTTCACATATTTGATGATTGCTTCACAAAGTCGAACTGACATTGATCTACAGGAATGCTTGAGTAATTACGAATTATCTGTGGTACTTCTTTCAATGTTCAACTTATTTATATATCACATTTATAGTAAGCGCCCAGACCCGTAGGTATCACAGTGCTTAGAAATCTGTAAAGAATAGATAGGAAATCATAATAGCCTAGTTACAGGTCTGGCGTTGTTTAGTGGTATTTGTTTAACAAAAGTATTTTGACATTCTTTCGGAAGAGAAAGTAGAATGGCTCTTCTTGGATATGCTGAGGGAGGGCGTTTCAGAAGGCTGTGGCGATGGTGGTGAAGCAAGAGCCCCCAGTTCTCTTTCTAGAGAATCTAGGGGGTGATCAGGACAGATGAGGAGGAGGACCTCAGATTCCAAGTAGTGTGTTTTTTAGAGATGTAGTTGGTGAGGTTTGGGGGCGATATTGTCTAGAAAAAAACAATGTGTGTTAGTGAGGAGTTTGAACTCAATGCGTGCTTTGATGGAAAGCCAGTGCACTTCACGTCTGATAAGGGAGATATGATCAGAGCGTTTCAGTCCCCAGACTGCTCAGAGTGCATTGTTTTGTATTAGTTGGAGTTTGTTGGCGTTTTTGACTGAGGTCCCTGCTAGGATGACGTTACAGTTGTCCAGTTTACTGCCTATGATAGCACTGGCTAAGGTGAGGCAGTTACTAGGGGTAAGGAATTTTCTGGAAAGATGAATACATTTAGTGGAGTAGGCAGCAGACGAAGTGATTGCTTTGACGTGTTTTTGCATGTTGAGTTCTGAGTCAAGGTAGACACCGAGCATTTTAATGTGGGTGGAGACTGGGATGATGTTCGGAGGTGAAATCAGGACTAAAGAGTTGTAGGCAGTGAGCAGAGCCTACGATAAGGAGCTAAGTCTTATCATTCAGGCAGAGATGGTGGGTAGCTATCCATGCTTGAATGATGCTCTGCAGATACGGCTGATGTTGGTGGAGCCCAGATTGTCATTTCCAGTGATTTTGAGGAGAACCTGCATCAGTTGGTGTATGGTTTATTTAGTTTGTCCAGGTGGTCAAAGAGGGATTTGGTGCAAATGTTGTACAAGGTGGGGGTAGCATGACGGAGATGGGATTAGCTGATTCAGTTCCCACAAAGACTCTTGTGAAACATCTGGATAGGAAGGATTTGATCCAAAGGATAGCTTCAGGGAAGAGATTGAATGTGGAGTTGAAGTGTTTGCATAGAATTGCGTGGTCCACTAAATCAAATGCCGCTGATATATCTAGTAGGAGGAGGATGGCAAGCTCACCCTTGTCTCTGATGTGGTAAAGCTGGATCTTTAGATCTAGGAGTGCGGATTCAGTGCTATATATGGGTCTGAAGCCTGATTGGCAGGTACCTAATAGGTTATGGGTTTTGAGGTGGATTTGGAGTTGTAAGTAGGCGGTCCGATCCAGAATTTTGAGGAGGTACAGTACTTTAGTAATAGAGAAGTAATTAGTGGGGGGGGTGGAGTCTAGGGTGGGTTTCTTCAGGAGTGGCATGACCCATGCTTCTTTGATGGAATTGGGAACAGAATCGGATATGGAGGAGGCATTAATGAAGTTAGATATAGTGGGAGCTAGGGTTTCAGCACACATGTTGATAATATGAGCTGAGCATATGTCTCCATAGCAGTTAGAGGCTTTCATGTGCTCAATGGTGGTGAGCACTTCAGATGAAGAGACAGTGGAGTTATTGGGGGTAGGGGAGGAGATATCATCAGGGACGAGTGGGGTGGGAGGTAAGTGGGACTTGTTGACTATGGCTTTATTCCTTACGTTGTTGGTTTAGGTGAAAAGGGCTGATTGGATAATCAAGCACAATGCTTTATTTCTGGGAAAGTTATCAGTTGGGGGTGCAAGGTTTTCCAGCTCTCTCAGGATCTTGACAAGCTCTTTAACGTTAGACCTTGCTTCAGATATTCTGGTATTGTAAATGTTAGCTTTGGTGGCAGTGATGGATGTTTTGTAGGTGCAGGCAGATCGATGGAAGGCTGCTTTGTTAGGAGTGGTGTTTTTTTCTCCAAAGATGTTCGAGGGCGTGTATTTGTTTGTGAAGGGAGGATAGTTAATCTGTGTACCAGTTCTGGGGGTTGCGTTTATTGCTTAGGTGGTACAATGATTTTAGCTGCAAACAATTGCAAGCTGATGAAGATACTGCAAGAGGAAAAACATATAGACCTTTCTAGCAACATGACCAGAGCTCTCTTCATTTGTCACTGAGAACAGATTATTTTTACCACAGCAAATATATTCAGCAGCTGACCTTGATGGAATGGAAGAATTGCAAGCATTGCATAAACCATCATATGTGAAGACATGCCATGACCTTGCAATTGAATTCAACAAGAATACAGAACCTTATCTGCTCAAGTATGCTGAAACTCATTTAGTATTTGAAAATTCACTCAAGAACTCTGTGCAAAGGTCAGCAAAAGCAAGACCTGTTTAGTACAAAATCATGGATTCTACAAATATTGAAACATTTTTCATGAGAACCCTTCTATTGCATTCTACTAAAGATGAGTTAACAGCTTGCCTCTCAAATAAAGCAATTATGCATGCATAGAGGGTGAAAAGAAGCCTGGTAGCCAGTTGGAGAAATTAAACCAAGTCATCATATGGAAATGATGTTGGAGACATTGAAAGCACATGTGAGGAAGCAGACACAAAAATAATTATTCACTCACTTTGTGTATCACTTGATCATGCTACTAGAGCCTCTGTATGTTTTCATCTGATACCAATGTTTTTGTCCTTTGGGGGTCTGTGAACGCATAGCCACAGTGCTGCGGCCATCACACTTCCCAGCAAGTTCATCCATGTTAGAATCAGGACAGGGATGGGGTTTATGGTGTGATTGCCTTTTCATTCTTTTTTTATTCAGCCTTGTAAAACATGGGCCCCATGACCTGGACAAGAAGCAGCCAAGCGATAAGCTGGAGGCCGTGGGGGTGGGGGGAGGTGAAGAGCGTCATATATCAATGTGAGGGTGCAGCAGGGAGGCAAGAAGCAAGTGTTCAGAATCTTAACACTGATTTGATTTGATTGGTTATTTATAATGTGCTTCAAGCAAGTCGCCAGGAAGTCGCTGTTACGCTACCTGCTACACTTCTGAGCGACACTGTGGACTCATGGATTCCTTTGGAAAATACCAATAGTACAACAAGGACCTTGCTGGACTATGACCACTATTAATCAGTTTTTTTTTCATTTTTAGAAATTGCTCCGCCCCTTTACCCAGAACTCTACAGCCAGGCGTGCACTTCTGCGTGCGCTTTAAGCAAGTCGCTAGGAAGTCGCTGTTACGCTGTTAAACTGATCAGCTGAGCAGCGTACAGCGATGCAACTCTCTAACTATTATACCACGTTGGATTGCTTTGCTGAGTTGTGCCGACAATGTTGATCTACTGCACGAACTGTGCATTATTAATATCAATTTTTTATACACTGTACGGCATTGAGTGCTGGCAATTTTATAGTCTGATTTCATGGCCCAAGTGTCCAATTGATGCGAGATTATTTTTATACGTTAAAGTCAGACATGCCATCACATGTTGTAGTAACACGTGCGTCTGTTGTACTTAAATCGACTCTTCAGAAGCCCTCGCCTACAATCGCACTTAAGAGAAAGTCAAGTGGTCAATCCATCCCCGTTCCTGACAAAAGCATTGCAGCGGGTGACATCCGTGAGTTTTGTTTGCCACGTGGTGTTATAGACTGCATTTCAAGTTCTAATCTGGTTGGTGCAGTGAGTTTGACTAATAATTTGAACAAGTCAGTTATTTCTGTACCTTGTACTGAACCTGTTGTTAATGTGACTATTTCTGACTAACAAATCATGTCTATTATGCCGAATTTAGTGCTTCCGTTGCCTGTTGTAATTCCAACTGTTGATTTAACTTCCCAAGACAACATCGACTTGCTAGGCTCTCTTTCAATATCAAGCTCAAGCCCTGCTACGGGCATAACTGCTCATTCCCATTTACACACTGATTTATCTCGTATTGACAATCCCAGTATATCAGCTAATGATGTTACATGTATTCCATCCGTGGTTAATACTGCCGTGGGTTTCCCTTCACCTATAAGTAGTCAAACACCTGGTGTTGAAACAAGCCTTTATCAATCTCCAAGCTTGTTTGAATGTCCCACACATGTTCCTGTTGACCTATTGGTGTCATTTTCACAACCCACGCCGCAGAGCTTTCAACCATCTTCCGCACCGTACATGCCCATGACGCACCCCATGTCCTCCAGAAATGCTGTGCCACTAAAATTACCTTAAACGTGATGAACATGACCATTAGATCGCTAACCAAACTGTTTGAAATTTTGGACATGAAAATCACGCAGCAGTCCAAGCAAATAGATAACATTACAGCAAGGATGAACGCTTGGGAATCGAATTCTCAATGCAATTCTAGAAGTGCCCTGCCGTTAGGTGTTCATGCACATCATTGCCGTTTGCACCATTGCGCACTTTTAAATACAAAGCCCCTCATGCAACCCATTCAGATTTTAGATGTAAGTGCTCTTCCAGTTTTTCCTACCATCATTCGAGCCATTGAACCCTGCAAAAATGACACTGTTCTTGCAAATGATTTATCTTCTACAAGTATTATTAAAGTAACAGAAAATGCATGTATGAACACTCCAGTCGTTTATAATATGTTTGATATAAAGGCCAAATCAAAAAAGATTAAAGATGTTTATTTGATTTAGAAAACTAAAAATCAACCAATTCTGGGCTCCCGCTCCAAATCTAATGTTAAGCGGTTTGTGAGGCGTCTCCATCCTTTGAGGACTCTGTAAAGGCTCACTCCCCGTCTTACACATGCAAATCCAAATAAATATGAAACACCCCAGTGGGGAATGAGACTAAGAGGACAGGTTGCAAGAGTTATTTTTTCTTTATAAAGAATTGGCATCCAGAGAACTCTGCTGCCTCGAGAGCGCTCTGGCAAACCTTACAAAGATATTAACATATCAAGGGACAAAGCGTCATCAATAACATCACTCTATATGGAACTACAATTGCTTGGGATTGGATGAATGACATTGATACATATGGACCTATGGGCGCTGCTTCATGGGGATTGGTTGCTCCGTTGGTGGGAGGGTGAGCATCACGTGGTCCGGCTGCCAGTGTCCAGGAGGGGTGAGGGTCAGGTCTCGGTGAGGTAGGGCAGACACTAACTAAGCTAGCATAAAAAACTACCATTAGACATGTAATAAACAACGATCATTAGTATATTCTTAAGTAAATCCTTTTGAACCTATAAATTGCATGCATATAATCAGAACATCACTCATTGGGACTTATATGGAGTACCAGGCTTATGGGTCTTGGTCAGTGTTATAACATCGATCATGGGGTGGGCCTGTGCGCATCAAAGAAACTATGGGGCACGCTGACAGTTGTTAGTTCTAGGGTGCAATATATTGTGACAGAAGTCTGGTTTTAGTAGGTGGCACACTGGGGTGGGCTTCACAGCAGGGTCACACTTCTGGTACATCAAGGGAATACCTTAAGGGGCACAGGGTTATGGTGGCAGTAATTTTGCAACAGGGGGGTAAGAGGGCACAGGCTGGTTTGTGGAGATGGATGAGCTAGAAGTCATGGTTTGTGCCAGTTCACACACAGGACAGTGATCTCAGAGGAAGAGTGAGATGTTACATTAATATATTTGTTTCAATTGTCCCTGGTGCATCCATGAGAAATTGAACTGTGAAGCTTTCAGACAGAGTGAGAAAAGGTGGGGGCCATGAGCGCGGTGTGCGCGGCGCTGCAGAGGCGAGAGAAGCCTTTTCGTATTATTGCAATGAGGCCTAGTCCAAAGATGGAGCCGAGGGCACACAAAACGGAAGCCAAGTGTCCCTCACAACAGCCCTGCTTATGCTACTCTTAGCACGCAGGCAATGGAGGTGTCCCCCGCTATTGTAGGAGCGAGTGGTCCACATTGTGCTGAATGTGTAAGGGGGTCCTAAACGACCCCTCACTCCCACACAACTCCTGACATAAAAACTGGCAATGCTGTGCTATCTAAGTACAAAAATATAGCAAGACTAAAGCGTGGTGAGCCGGAGGCTAAGGCGATTGTCCCTAATGATTATCAACAATTAAATGACTTGATCTATGTAATTGGTGCTTCATAGATGGCTGAGGCAGTTAAGCCTACATTGTCTCAAAATATACCAGTCATTATGCCGGCAGCCCTAATTTCTTTGAAGCCTCAAAAAAGTTGTATGCCTAATTTGGGACTCTTTGACACTTTCTCACTAGAACCAACACCGCACTTATGGCATCAAGAGCAACAGATGTTGAGGCCAAAAGAGTGTCCCAAACTGATAGTATTCTTATTGACAGCAGAGCAGAGATACAGAAATCCATAGAAGAATACTTGAAGTTTGAACAGTTGATTCCTGCTGTTACACAACTACCACTCCGTACATGCATTAATTCTGAAATACGATGTGAACCTCTCACTACACTGTCCTCCCCAGTTTGATCAGAGGACCGTTCAAAATCAAAAGCGACCTTTGCACAAACTTCAATGACACCTCAATATGAGAAAAATCTGCAGACGCAGAAATCATGAAAACACATCTTGATGTTAAATAATTATCACCGATTAATTCTGAAGTGTCGTCCGGCCCCTTACCCTGTATATGATTTATCCAGAACAAATGTACTGGCCGTATTTGAGGACACCAGTAGCCTAAAAGATATTATTTATTCTGATATCTCTCAGGTGGATGATGATCTATCAATAGTCAGATTATGGTTATCCTCAAATGTGGTGCAAAATGCTATTTGGCAGGACAGAATGCAACTCTTTGTTCTGGGATTTATTCTGGCTTTAGACCCTACAGGCTATAGTGATAATAATTTAACGCAAACTAGTGACACTGGATCTCTCCCTCATATCAGACAGATTCAATTATATAAACCTAATAATCCTAGTCAAGGGCATCAGTTCATTCATGATGGGAAGCAGACACATTCCAGTGACTGTCAAAGATTCATTAAAACCCCATAACTATTGGGTGGAACTCAACCCTTCACGTATTCCTTTGCCAATTGGAACATGTGTGGGTTTTCACATTTGTTAGGTGAGAGTGCCAGTTCTCAATGAATTAATATTAACCGCAACCCGGCAGCTATTGTGGATGCTACTTTTTTGATTGATTTGGGAGCCCTGTTCAATATGATTGCTCCAGCCTCTGAAATAACTAATACCATCATTGCTGGTGATCTAAATTCACAATGTTTAACAAGATTCAACAAAAAGCAAAACCAAAATTACATGAAGGGGAATACTCTGATGGAAAACTGTAATATGCTGATGCTTAATGGCTCCATTAGTGGGGACATACCTCCTCAGAACACCTGGCAAAGAGGTAACAGCAAATCCATTATTGATTATATCTACATGTTGACTGTCCATTGGTGTGGTGATTCTTCTCGATCCCGCACTATGTATAACAGATTTACACTCTGTCTGACTGTTAACAATTCAAGGATCACATTTCGTTGGAATATACAGACCTTATCAAATCTGAATAAGGACATCCTAAAGCAAGGCAGATCCGCCAGGTGGATTGGTGAAACTTATACATCCACTCTTCAGTTATAAAAACTCTATTAATTTATGAAAAAAAGGCATAGTTATTTTACACCCAAACACAATTTTAGTGTTGAAGTTCAACAGCGTAAAGCTCTATTTTGTAAGCAAAAAGAACAGGCTATGTTATTACCAATTTCTACCAGATATAAGACTAGCCACACCTTGAAGTGTAATTATAGGAATTGGATTAGGTTAAAAAGAGCTTATTTATATCAAAATGACTGAGAAGCCATGTTGAAAGCCTTGATCTCCAAAATTACATCAACAATCTGGTCCTTTCTTAACATCGCCAATCACAGTAACAAATTACCTGTTCAGATTAATGACATCCAAGAAAGTGACTGGGTTTTATATTACACTAATCTATATGCTTCCCCTAATCAACCTGTGCAAAGAACTCTCAGTTTGCCCCCTAGTGATGGTCAAATGCATATACAACAGGATGATTAATTGTACTACATTTTAAAATCAAATAGTTCCAGGGCCCCTGGCCCCGATGGCCTTAATATTCAGATGTTTAAGCAACATCCCCATCTGTGGGCAAAGATTATTTTTAACATCTTTACACACATTCTAAAAACCAATGCTATTCCAGCTTCCTGGCGATGTTCTGTTATTGTTCCCATCTTTAAGAAAGGCGATCGGTCTTCTCCATCTATTAATAGGCCGATCACCATCTTAGACGCCCCAGGTAAAATCTTCTCACGCTTTATTTTAATTTTAATAGCTGGGCCATTGACCATTCTAAACGAGATCCATGCCAAACTGGGTTTATTCCAGGTTTGGGCACTGCAGTTAAATTGTTAACAATGACATCTATGATCATGCATAATCGGACACTTAAACCAACTCTGTACTTTGTATTTGTCGATCTACGTGCAGCGTTTGACTCTGTATCTCGAGAAGTTCTGATGCAAAAGCTGATTTGTGAGGACTGTCCGTCTCATATAATTGCATTTATCAGCGCTCTGCACAATAACACTAGTATTCAAGTCAGGTTGAGCCTTGAAGGCCTCCTATCATCATCAATCAAGACCAATCAAGACCAACAGACAGCCCTGTTAACTTTTTTATAGCCGATATCGGTTGTGCTTTTGATGGAATTCTATCTGATGCCCCTAAGTTGGCTTCAAAGGCCATTCCGGCCTTACTTGATGCCTACGACTTGGTGCTAATATCCAAGACGCCACAAGGTCTGCAAAATTTACTAAATGCCTTGCTACCTATATAAAGGAACATTTTTTGAACATCAACTTGGACAATGCCAACATTACGATATGTAATTCTCATACAAGATGCAGAGTTAAGACCTTTAAATGGGCTATTCAGGGTCAACAGCTTGAGTGCGTTCAACAATATACATATCTAGGTGTCACTGTATCCGACACTAAGAACAAGAGACATTTGGAAAGCCTGTTGGTTAAGCTAGACATGACTATTTCACAGACAACCATCATTCATGCCAAGTACGTCAAGTTTTCGATAAATCCAGCACTCACTTATTTTCGGCAAAAAGTCACTGCACTTATATTGTATGGCTCAGAAACTAAAGAAATGATATCAGAAACAACGTGTTGTAAATTTGAGAGCACTTTTGGAAGCATATTCTGGGTTTGCCAAACTGCATTCCTATGGCATGGATTAGGAATGAACTTGGCTTAATATAATTGTATGCTCGATACCTGTGGCAATTGACTGCCCTATTTAGAAAATGTATCTTGGCATCTGAATCCAAGAATGCTATTAGGCATACTTTCCAAGTACATGTTCTCCTCTAATGATGAATTCATAGGGAAGTGGTGACAAATGATAATTAATGCGTTAGCTGATGCTGATGTTACCCTTAATGTCCTCCTGCATAATCCTACTAGAGTAAATACCAAATTGTCTTCCAGAGACTGGATTAGAACTAGAGAACAATGTCTTTTGTATCGAGATTTTGAAGGTAACATCAACTTGCATAAAAAACATAGTAAAACTGGGGCTTACTTGATCAAATCTCTGCCACCTACTCACAGATCTGATTTCTTACAACTAAGATTTAACTCAAGGCCGACTAAGGAGATATTAGCTAGATGTAAAATCATCCCTCAACACGACAACCTCTGTTGGTTTTGCAAAGTCAAAACCCAATCGGAAACGTTATACCATTTAATGGCAGACTGTGAAGCACTTAGACACAAATAAATTCAATACCTAAAACCAGCTCTAAAAGAGTTTAGAGAAATAACTATGGACAGTTGATTTTTTGTGGCACAAACACATTGCTGAGAATTGGGGCCATTAGATTGTTAAATGATTTGAAGTTACATGATATTTTGATTGATTGATTGATGTATGTGTGTTTTTTCTTTTCTCATATAATACAGATACATTAATATTAACGGTTTTAGAAAGAAACAAAATGTATATTCTTTTTGATTCTACATTCTGTAATTGTCTTTTTATGTAAAATTAATGAACTTGGTGTTTGATAAAATATTGTAAAGCTGCTGTATTTCAGCTATATCAATGAAAAAAAAATTAAAAATGTATAACACGCTTTATACACAGAAGTTTCTAAGTGCGGACCTGGGGATCAAACCTGTGTTGCTGCGTGTCGTCTCGCTTCCAAGGCGAGCATGTTGCCCCTGAGCTATCCTCCTGAGTCACCAGATACTTTGACAGGCAACATACCAAAACAACACAAAGGGCAATTTTGTTGCATCATAACAATAGACGTACCCGTTTTACATCATAGTAATAGCAATATGCCTAGAGAACATTTATGCTTAAGGCTGTTTAAAATCCGCCCGTACCTATCAGAGGCCAACAAAGGTCTGATTGCTGCAGCTATTGTAAATATGAAGCTGGACTACTGCAACAGGCTTCTGGTGGGCATTTCTAAGGCCAACATAAAAAGTCTCCAGGTGGCACAAAACAGAGCAGTCTGCGCTGTATGTGGGCTCGATGGTCGATCCCAGATCTCTATATCTTATAGGAAGCTACATTGGATCCCAGTTTAACAGCAAATTCAATTTAAGGGTTCTGTCCTGGTATTCAAATTTCTCTCAGTTGAAGCATCCTTTTATCTTTCCTCGAGGATAAAAAGAGCTCATTTCAGATGGACCTTCCATTCAAACAATAGCATGATGTTACACCAACCACGCATGTCAAATGATTGGTGGTGCTGGCTTTAATGCCTGGGCACCTACCATCTGGAATTCCCTCCCTCTAGTTCTTAGGATCTGTGAAACCATAATCCAATTAAAAAAACAACTGAAAACCTTACTGTTTGATAGAAGGATAAATTCATGAATGAAGGATACTAACCATTATTGATTAATTATCCTCTGCAGTCCATTATCTGTTTTATGTTTGTCTGTCTTGTGAGTGCCCTGAGGCCTTTGGGCAAATGGCATAATATAACAATCAGATAGATAGATAGATAGATAGATAGATAGATAGATAGATAGATAGATAGATAGATAGATCACCATCCCCTCACTTAACCTCATATTTACCTATATTTGTTGGCAGTATTTCCGACTCAATTTGTCAGGGAAATCTTTGCCAGACTATCTGCCTGCCTTGCATAGGGTCAACCCAGATAAGGACAGCTTCAGCATCAATCAGCTTGCCAGCACTGAACTCTGTCTCCCCAGCCAGCACTCTGCTCCTTCATCTCCCAGTGCCCGAAGAGGAACTGCCTCAAAATCCTTTTGAACAAACCCCTTTGTCAATCTATAAAGACGCCTCCCCTTGACCAGATCATCCCACTAAGAATCATACGATCGTCCTCTGTGTGTTTTCCTCAATGTACTAACTGCATTGCTGTAGGAAAAGGAAAATATTTTCTCTTGCACTTCCTGCTTCACAACAAAGCTATGTTTCTGAAGAACAGAACTTCACATTTTTCAGTTTACCACAAAGCGCAAATCCAGCCTGCACTTCTAAAGTCCATTTGTCTTCCCATTTTGAGAGCATCGTGTATTTTCATCAGTCTGCATTCAGCTTATTTCATCATGTACTAATTTGCACTAAATGTTATTAAGGGATTCAATTACATGTTAACTGGGGTTGGGTTAATTAGTACGTTAATTTATGTTAGTATTATATTCAGTGGAGCTCAGTTCATTGAAACAGCATCATGGATCAAAATGCAATTTCAAGCATGTGCTTTGTGCATTGGCATCTATTTAATTGTGCTTGAAACTCACACTCTTGAGTCCAGTAATGAGTTTCACACCCTGGGCCCTAACTGAAGTTCAAGCCCACTCTAAAATACACATTCTGAGTCTAACTGTTAACATTCTGAGCCCATACTCCTCGACTCCCTACTTTTTTCCTACTGGGATATAAAAACAGAAATAACTGCAGGAAAACAAAAACAGATGTTCTAAAACAAATGTGCTTTTCCCAATAACCACATATTAATAGTCGACAATAAATAATATGCAAATGGTAAAATTCATGCATGAGAAACATTATGTATATGTCTATAGGTTTGAGCAAAAGAATGTTGACTCTTGAGCAAAAGAAAGAAACACAATCTTTAAGAAGGAATAATAAAAAAACATTGTTTTTGTTGTTTTTTTGTTTTTAGAATGTGTCTTTTTTAAATTTATTTGAAATTTCTTGATCACCTTTATTTTTTATCTTCTTTCAATTGGTTATCATTTTTTTAAAATTACTTTTGTATCTTCTTTTTTATTATAAAACATTAAAGGAAAGCATTATCATTTTCAGAAAACATACATCCAAAAAACTGTGCCATTGGCTTCAGTCAAATGCAAAAACTAGTTCAAAAAATAAGTTTGCGATAAGAATCAATGTGTGATAAAATAGTCTGTGGTGAAACTCGTCTTTGGAAATAATAGGCTGTAATAAAATAGTTTGTGATACAAATAGTCATTGATAATTAAAAATTAACACATGAAACAGTTATTGGTGGAACTCCATCACAGGACTTCATGGGACTTCTTTTGGTGTCATCATCTCCACATCTTTTGGGATCATCATCTTCACCCCCTTCTTCATTCAAGGGGTGTTTCCAGAGGACTCCAATCCAGTTTCAAGAATCCAGCGCTGACAGGGAAAACAATTATTTTTCTAGAGTAAAAAGAAAAGAAAAGACAACTAAAGACAACTAAAGCATGAAGCGCATCAAACCTTTTACTTTTCCTTTCTCACCAGAGCATCTGAAATCAAATTTAGTTATGCACACACATGCGAATTATACAAATAACATGCCATGCAGCCAAGACATTTTCCGAATGACTACTGAAAACAACATGAAGTCATCACACTGATATCACATGGTATTTTACACATAACAGTCTCAAGCACAACACTCCTTTCTCTCATTTGTTTATTTGTATTTTGTTCACTAATTTCATATATATATTTTTGTTTTACCACTTTAAATTTCCTTTTGACATCTTCGCGCTATTTACAACTATCGACCTGCTAATTTTATATTGTTTTACTCCATGCTGGTTTCAACTTGCTCTAGTCTTTTCACTTCATGTTCGGGTGAGAGGGCTTAATTTGATTAACATGGACAAACTGTTCCACTGTTAATCCTCCCTCCTTTTTAGCAATCCTGTAGACCACAGGTGAAACCTTATCTACAACTCTTATAGTTTTTATGTTTCCCCTTCCTGGAATTAAACTTGTATACCTGATCTCCTATTTCATATTCTCTCAAAGAGGCCTTCCTATCATAATATGTCTTTGCACCATCAGCTGCCTTTTCCAAATTTCGCTGGCCAATTGCAAACACATATTGCAAGTGCTTTTTCAATTCCTCCACATATTCATGAATTGTGGCCGCATTTATAAGCACCTGTTTATTTGTTCTGTAAAGTAAGTGTTGTGGCAGAACCATTTTCCTTCCTGTCAATATATCATGGGGGCTGAGATTTGTTGATTTACAGGACGTCGACCTGATAGCCATTAGAACGAATGGAAGCCACAAATCCCAACTAGATCCTGCTTCAACTTCAAACTTTTTCAACATATCAACTATCGATCTGTTCCACTGTTCTACTACCCCTGAAGATGAGGACCGGTAAGAAATGTGTCGCTTTCTCTTCACACCCAAGATTTGCCATATTTTCGTCATCATTTTTTATTCTGAACTTTGGGATCTCCTCCCCGTCAACTATTTGCTGGAGTATCTTTTCATTACTGCAACTCCTTTCATGTTCAAGTGCCAAAGTGGCTTCAATCATTTCAGGATTCCCATTCACATGGATAGGAATCCATGGCTGCCCATCTCCCATGTGTATTTCTGAGATACTTGAAATGTGCTCTTCTTTATGTACCTCTGGAGTGACATCTGGTTTGTGTTTTTCATCATTTAGATGAAAACACAATGTGCTTTCATCTATTTCTGTTTGCCATTTTTTCAAATAAATCTCCAAAGACTGCTTCTCTTTTTCTCCTCGCATTTCTTCCTGACACTTGAGAATGACAGTGACACTGGGCACACAGCCATTCTGAAGATATACTTCCACTGCACTTTCTGATTTAGCAACAGTGTGGTATTTTTTTACACTGTTGCTTTGTGTCATTATGTTCTTGAGTCTCAATGGCTTTTTAGCTAAGGACCACAATATGCCAAATAGCCCATCAATGAGGGGTGACAACCTTTTCAGGCAATTCATCCCTATGAGAAAGGGTATTTCATTAATGGATATGAACAACACTTCCTGTCTCATCCGATGCTTCCCTATCTTTATGTCAATCTCAGTGGCACCTTTGATAGGTATTTCTTCCCTATTGAAATTGTGCACTAGGCCTTCCTTTTGCCTGACCTTTATATGATTTTGTGGGGATCTCCCTTCATTGATACCTTTCACTAGTTCTTTTGACATTATTGTTGCTTGGGCACCTGTATCAATCATTGCAAATGCATTACATTTGTCTTCAATAGTAATAGGAGCATTGTACCTATCTTCAACCTCTTCTAGTGCACATAAAAAGTGTGCATTTTTGCTGATTTCAGGACTTACTTTCCTTAGCTCTTTTTTTACTCTTGCTAGGTAAATGGGCATATGAAATGACATCTTTCCCTCCTCAATTCATTTTGAATTTCTTTTTCTATCCTCCTGGGCTTAGAACCCATTTGGAGTATAGGCCCTGACTACCCCTCTGACTTAGGACCACTAGTGCCCACACCCCAATTTCTTATTGTACTTTTCTCATTGTCTGGGTTCTCGCCAGTTATTTCTACACTGCAACCTTTTGACTGAGTATTTTCACAAGTGTCACCTGACAGCCTGTCAACTTCTGGCGCATGACACATATCTGTGTTTTGCATGGAGCCTGTCATTTCTGTCCCTTGGAATATCTGTGGTTCAAAATACTCCTCAGGTGACTGATCTCCAGCCTCCGTTTGAGCTACGGTTTCCTCTCTATTGGCATCAACAATACTCTGACTATCAAGTAAGGATATTCTATCTGTTGATCCTAACTCTTCATCTTGTGTTTAATTTTCACATTGGATGCTCTTTCTGCATCTTGGTTCTTTTGGTTTTTCTTGCTCATTTTCCCCCTTTTTTCATTTTCACATGTTAGGAAAGATTTCGTAATTGTAGGTAATTTTCCTTCCATGTGGCAACCCCTAAACTTTTTGCTGTTGTTTTCACCTTGTTCTTGACTTTGCCAGAGAAGTGCAGCCTTCTGCCGCACTCCTCTGGGCTTTCGCTCCTTTCTTACGGGGAAACTGACATGCCCTTAAGACAGTCAGTACCGGGGAACGCTGTTTCCCGTAGTTTCTTTTATCGTGTTGCGGCTTTAGTGCAACATGACACAAGAGGGCACTGTAAGCTAAGTTACAGCTCTCTTGGGTCTCTCGAATGGTGGCAGCCCCAGCGTTTTGTTTATTTTGAGCTCCTTTTGGCGTTCTGAGCACGTTTTTCGCACTGAACCCAAAATGGTGGCCTGGCTCCCAAAATGGCCAGACCACGAGGCTCCTTTGTCTTGTCCACTGACCGTCTTGCTCCCTTCACCTTCCCCAGGTCGGGCGACCCGGGGCCTTCCTTATTTGGGCATGTACTTTCCCGCGAAACGTGGTTGCTTTCGCGGGCTTCTACATGTCGTTTGTGTGCCTCCAGGGTGTGGGCTGGGATGTCTGGTCCCAATACACATCCTGGGTGCCAGAGTGTCTAGGGTGGTGTGAATGCCTGGGACCACCGTGGTCCGTGATTGGTCCACGTATGGTATGTGTGTTGATGTGCGGATCTCCCATTGGCTCCCCTCCGTTTTGGCACGAAGGGAACCGTGGATAAGAGGGAGCTGGAAACACCACTACCATGTCGATCTCCTGAGTTCTCACGAACGAAGGAATACAGGAGCCAAGTATCCTGCAACCAAGAGGCTGGACCGAGGAATCGCTGGTGACCCGCTGAAGGAATCCTCCTTTGCACTGCTGTCGTCCTGTGAAACCCTTTCCTCCTTTGATCGAACCAGAAGGCCTGTACTGGTGCTTCGACCTTTGGAATAGCAGGAACAGCTATTCCCGGCGACTTCATCAACTCCTGCCAAGTAAGCCTTCGGAAGTGTCTCTGGGCCATCCAGTTGACTGACCAGCTTACAAGGGAGTCCTGCTCTGTAACCGCCGCCAGGTTGTGTTGTATTTCGAGTCCTGGTCACTCTCCCACGCTTCGTACACTTGGCGTTCCCAAGTCTGAAGGGAGGAGTGTACATTTGGCTCGAATACACACGGCCGCTCCGTTGTCCTGCTGCAGCAACAAACTGTGCTGGTTTCATCGATTGGGACGTCTTTTTGCTCTACACGACTACGAGGCGTTCCCTGCTCTTCTGAACCTGCCAGCTGCTGAAACTAACGTGGAGAAGCCTGGGTCTGCTTGCTTCGGGGACCGGTGAGTAGTTTAGCTAGGATCTGGTCGCCCTCCTGCAGTATCCCATTGCTTTTCCCTGCTGTGTAAAAACAGCACCCTTTTGCCGTACTCGCGCTCTGCTTCTGCTCGCTGTGGAGGCTGCGCTTGAGTTGCGGAACCTGTTCTCCTTCTGCTGTGCACTAACCCGAACTGCCTGACTTCCTCCGAAGAGCTTCCCCTTTTGCCCGTTGGCACCGGCGTGGCAGGTACTTTGAGCACAAGGCTCCACTCTTCGCAGGGCTCGGACTTCCATCTAGTTAGGTGCCTCTGAAGGCGAACTGAGTCTAAAGCGTTATCGCACTGCCTGTTTTCCTTTCCTTTCAGGTGGACTACATATTTCGTGCTTTAAACGCTTGCGACTGTGTATTTGTATATATATTGTGTTGATATGGTATGTGTTGGTTTAATATTGTGATATTGTGATTTTCTCGCTACGGTCATTATTTTAAAGTCCTTAAAATAAATGTGTATCTATTTTTGATATAACAACTGTTTGGAGTAGTTTGTAAGCGCTCTTGCTTTGTGTGCTCATTGCGGGCTTTCAGTCACCCTCACCCCTCTTGAGACCTAGTCTTGACCGCCGCGATCGCTACCTTGATTGGTCTGGCTTGTCCAGAGGCTACCCTGTTCCAAGTAATTAGGTTGGCCTTCTGAACTTCTGCGCCACCAGGACAGAGTTCAGAAATCCGTCTTAACAAATTGGTGTACAGCGGTGGGATACGACTGAAGGTATCCAGTGTTGCGCTCGAACTAAGGCATTTCAGGTTATTCCAACCAGTACACGTAGTGAATTGTTGTAGTATAACTTTAAAAAGGCCATAGTCCTATCAAACAGTATGGAAACGAATACCTTGTTAACTTTAAATGCTTCCAAATCAGAAACGCTGAAAAAGATGTGTGCAGAGAGAGGTGTTTCCTCTCAAGGCACAAAATTGGAAATGATCCAAAGAATCGTGGCGTGGCAAGAAGCGCAGCTTGATGCTATAACTTCTGAGGACAGTGCAGAAGGTGGTGGGGCTGCTCTCACTGGTAGAACCGACGGTTCTGCCGCTGCACTGATCCATCGCGACCACGAGGACAGGGAGGATGTGATGTCTAATGTTTCCTCTGCCAGTGTTGATGGGGAGGCTATGCTTGAATTCAAGAAGCAAGAGCTGCGGTTTAGGCAGCAGGAGCTTGAATTCAGCATAGCCAAACTAAAAATCGAACAGGCAGAAAAACAGAAAGACAGGGATCACCAGTTGGAACTGGCCAAGCTTCAGGTTGCAAATGGATCCAAGGGTCCTAGACATGGGTCTGGGGCTTCCTCTCATCCACGGTTTCCGAAAGATCTGCTCAGTGTGTATGAAGAAAGGAATGACATTATGGACTGGCTGAATGCGTTTGAGTATGCATGCGAGGTTCAAGAAGTTGACAATGCTGATAAGATTGCGTGGTTGCTCAGTAGACTGCCCCATTCTGGCTGCAGTGCCATTATGGAAATGTCGAAGGCTGAGCGGGCTGATTTCGCAATGTTAAAGCAAACTCTCATTTTAAAGTTTGGGAAGACTCCGGCCCAATATTTAAAGCGTTTTCGAGAGTATAAGAAAAAGGAAGGTGGTACTTGGGTATCTTATGTCGCTGAATCTTTGAAAAACTTAACTGGCTGGGTCGAAGGTTATAAGGTTTCTACCTTCGAAGGCATGATAAATCTTGTCATGCTGGAACATATTTTTGCTTCTTCTTCCCCGGAGCTTAAGCAGCATTTGGCCGATTCGAAGGAGATAGATCCTAAGAAGCTGGCCATTGTAGCAGACTTATGGGTGTCACATGGAGTGTCCCATAAGGACAAAACTCATCCTGGTAAGCAGGAGGAAGGGAAAAAGTCCAAAGATATGGAGGGTGGGGAATCTGCTAAATCTTCTTCCCATAAGGGCCACAAAAAGAAAAACAAGGGTAAGACACAAGAGAACTCACAGGGTAGTGGAGGTCAGCCTCTGAAACAGAACTCTGGTTACAATAAGCCTCCCTACGTAAACAGACCCACTGGGGCTTGTTTTTCTTGTGGAGCAACTGACCATGTGAAGGGGGATCCCCGGTGTAAGGTTAGACCTTTGGGGGTCCACTCCGCTAATCTGGCCTTCTCCTCCTACGAGGAAGAAGAGATTACAGGAGCATCCTTCTCCTCAGACTCATTTCCCAGCGGGATAGAGGCTGAGGTAGTTTTAGTGTCCCTGGGTTCCTGGGAGCCTAAAGTCGCAGAGGCTTATGCTAGGATTCCGGATAATACCAAGCACTACTTTAAAGACAGTGTGCTGATCAATGGAGTGGATACTCCAGCTCTTAGGGATAGTGGGTGCAGTCGCACTGTAGTGGATTCTACCTTGGTAGACTCAGAGGAAGTTGGCAGAGCTACTCTGATGCCCACTAAGTTGGCTGACGGCCCACTCCGTATGTTTCCAGTAATACCTGTAAATCTTACTTTAAATGGTACAGCAGTCAGGATTCCAGTGAGCATTCAGAGAAACGTCCCGGGAAAGGTCTTGTTGGGTAATGATCTCAGAGCTTTAGGGCTCGTAGGAGACACTGCCGAAAGACCCTACACACGGTCTCAAGCACGGGCAGCATTGGCCAAGTCCAATACGCCGCCCCAGCCAAAGGGGAAACCCAAGGCGAAAGGAGTCTACAAGTCAAAACGAGGGAAAGAGAATATTCCCCCGAGCTCGCCTACCACTGCGGTGGAGGAAGTTGGTCAATCGCCCGGGCCTGACGAGGAGGTGGCGATGCCTAAAGTATTCGACCCCAACGATCATCCTGAACTAAAAGACTTGTTAGTTGAAGGAGGTCCTGATAGGGACGAATTCAGTAAAGGCCAACGTGAGTGCCCATCTCTGGAAGGCCTAAGGAGACAGGCCTGCTCCCAGCTTGAGGGTGAACCTCCTGGGAAGCATAGGATTTATTGGGAAGGTGGACTCCTGTATAGTGAGCCCACAGAGTGTACAGAAGGAGACCATAGGAGGTTGGTGGTTCCCCTTGCTGTTAGGCCCTTCCTCCTGCAGTTGGCGCATGAAGTTCCCCTTGCTGGTCACCTTGGTATGAAGAGGACCAAGCAAAGGTTATCCATGCACTTCTACTGGCCCAAGATGGGGGTGCAAGTAGAAAGTCACTGCAGGAGTTGTGCCTCCTGCCAGTTGTCTGGTAAGGTTGGTGCGACAATCCAAGCTCTGTTGGTACCGCTCCCAGTTGTGGGGGTACCATTTGAAAGGGTAGGGATCGACATCGTTGGTCCCCTTGACCCGCAAACATCCTCGGGCAATAGGTTTATCCTGGTGCTGGTCGACCATGCAACCAGGTATCCTGAGGCCATCCCATTGAAAACTGTAACTGCCAAGTCAGTTGCAAAAGCTTTACTCGGCATATTTACTAGGGTTGGCTTCCCTAAAGAAGTTGTGTCGGATCGTGGCAGCAACTTTATGTCGAAGTATATGCAGGCTTTGTGGAAAGAATGTGGGGTCACCTACAAGTTCTCTTCTGCATACCACCCCCAGACCAATGGTCTGGTGGAACGTTTCAACAGAACGTTAAAGAGCATGATTGGGGCTCTGGAGGAGCCTCAGAGAAGAAAATGGGATCTTCTTTTACCATGCTTGCTGTTTGCCTACCGAGAGGTACCACAGGAGGGTGTTGGCTTCAGCCCCTTCGAACTTCTGTTTGGTCATCCCGTACGGGGACCCTTAGCCATCGTCAAAGAGGGATGGGAGATGCCCACTCCCCCTGTTACTACCAATGTAGTTGATTATGTGCTAGGGCTCAGAAAACGGATGGTACTTCTGATGGGCTTGGCTAGTGATAAATTGAAGGCAGGGCAAGCGCTGGTGAAACATTGGTACGACCAGAAAGCTTCCCTCATCAACTTTACACCTGGTCAGCAAGTCCTGATCATGAATCCAATAAGGCCTCGAGCTTTACAGGATAAATGGTCAGGCCCTTACACAGTGGTGGAGCCCCTGGGTGAGGTGAACTATTTAGTGGACCTTGGAAGGCCTGGACAGGCTCCAAAAGTGTTTCACGTGAATAGGCTGAAGGCTTTCGTCCCAAGAGTCGAAATCGCAGCACTGCTACTGGCTTCAGATGTTGAGGAAGAGGAGTCTGAACCTCTCCCCGACCTGTTCCAGAGCGGTCCTTCAGATAGCTCCCTTGAGGGTGTCCGAGTGGCCCCTCACCTGACTTCTGATCAGCAGGCTGAGGTGAAAAGTTTGCTTAGGCAGTTTTCCCCCCTGTTTTCACAGTCCCCTGGTTTGACACCTTGGTGCAAACATAACATTGACACAGGAGACAGTGTACCTACCAAAAGTAGGGGATACAGGATGTCAGACAAAGTACGGTCTTATATTAAGACCGAGGTCAACAAGATGTTAGACCTTGGGGTGATTGAACCCTCTAGTAGTCCTTGGTCCAGCCCTGTGGTGTTGGTTCCAAAAGCAGACACTTCTGAATTGAGGTTCTGCATGGATTACAGGGCTCTGAATGCTGTCACCAAGACAGATGCACACCCCTTGCCTCGAACAGATGAGCTGGTGGATACTTTGGGTGCCTCCAAGTACCTCAGCACGTTTGACCTCACTGCTGGCTATTGGCAAATAGCTTTAGCAGAACATGCCAAGGAGAAGACAGCATTTTCTACTCCAGACGGCCTTTACCAATTCCGGGTAATGCCGTTCGGGTTGAAGAATGCACCTGCCACTTTCCAGAGGCTTGTGAATCATGTGTTGAATGGGTTGGACGAATTCTGTCTTGCATATCTGGACGATATAGCAGTTTTCAGTGCCACCTGGGAAGACCATGTGAAACACCTCGGGATTGTGCTCCAGGCTCTTCAGAAAGCCCACTTGACCATAAAGGCTAGTAAATGCCAGATTGGACAAGGCTCAGTGGTTTACCTTGGACATGAAGTAGGTGGAGGGAGGATACAGCCTCTACCCAGTAAAGTACAAGCAGTACAAGACTGGCCTACCCCCACTACGCAAACCCAAGTGAGAGCCTTCTTAGGACTCACGGGGTATTACCGCAATTTTGTGGCAGACTATGGCACCATAGCTGCTCCTCTGACTGCCCTCACAACTCTGAAGAAACCCAAGAAGGTAACTTGGACCGACGAGTGTGAGAAGGCCTTCAATGGCTTCAAAGACTCCTTGTGCCAGGCCCCTGTCCTAAGGGCCCCTGATTATCAAAGACTTTTTATCGTGCAGACGGATGCCTCTGACACTGGGATAGGAGCTGTACTATCACAAGGAGATGAGAAGGGTAAGGAACACCCTATCGGTTTTATTAGTCGCCAGCTTAAGGACAGAGAGCTCAGATGGTCCACGGTAGAGAAAGAATGTTTCTCTGTTGTGTGGGCCCTAAGGAAGCTGAGGCCCTACCTCTATGGGACCCACTTCACTGTGCAGACTGACCATAAGCCGTTAAAGTGGCTAATGAACATGAAGGGGGAGAATCCAAAGTTGCTTAGGTGGTCCATAAGTCTACAAGGCTTCGACTTCACTATTGAGCATAGGCCAGGTTTCCAACATAGCAATGCTGATGGGTTGTCCAGAATGTTTAACCGACCTGAACAAGAGACTCATCCAGGGGTCGATTAGTTCCCCCTGTCCATAGTCTGGGAGGGGCGAGTGTTAGGAAAGATTTCGTAATTGTAGGTAATTTTCCTTCCATGTGGCAACCCCTAAACTTTTTGCTGTTGTTTTCACCTTGTTCTTGACTTTGCCAGAGAAGTGCAGCCTTCTGCCGCACTCCTCTGGGCTTTCGCTCCTTTCTTACGGGGAAACTGACATGCCCTTAAGACAGTCAGTACCGGGGAACGCTGTTTCCCGTAGTTTCTTTTATCGTGTTGCGGCTTTAGTGCAACATGACACAAGAGGGCACTGTAAGCTAAGTTACAGCTCTCTTGGGTCTCTAGCCTTCTACAGGCCCTAGATACTCTTTTAGGATGGTATTTGATCGGTGCAAGTCATTCAGGGACTCGAATGGTGGCAGCGATCGTTTTGTTTATTTTGAGCTCCTTTTGGCGTTCTGAGCACGTTTTTCGCACTGAACCCAAAATGGTGGCCTGGCTCCCAAAATGGCCAGACCACGAGGCTCCTTTGTCTTGTCCACTGACCGTCTTGCTCCCTTCACCTTCCCCAGGTCGGGCGACCCGGGGCCTTCCTTATTTGGGCATGTACTTTCCCGCGAAACGTGGTTGCTTTCGCGGGCTTCTACATGTCGTTTGTGTGCCTCCAGGGTGTGGGCTGGGATGTCTGGTCCCAATACACATCCTGGGTGCCAGAGAGTCTAGGGTGGTGTGAATGCCTGGGACCACCGTGGTCCGTGATTGGTCCACGTATGGTATGTGTGTTGATGTGCGGATCTCCCATTGGCTCCCCTCCGTTTTGGCGCGAAGGGAACCGTGGATAAGAGGGAGCTGGAAACACCACTACCATGTCGATCTCCTGAGTTCTCACGAACGAAGGAATACAGGAGCCAAGTATCCTGCAACCAAGAGGCTGGACCGAGGAATCGCTGGTGACCCGCTGAAGGAATCCTCCTTTGCACTGCTGTCGTCCTGTGAAACCCTTTCCTCCTTTGATCGAACCAGAAGGCCTGTACTGGTGCTTCGACCTTTGGAATAGCAGGAACAGCTATTCCCGACGACTTCATCAACTCCTGCCAAGTAAGCCTTCGGAAGTGTCTCTGGGCCATCCAGTTGACTGACCAGCTTACAAGGGAGTCCTGCTCTGTAACCGCCGCCAGGTTGTGTTGTATTTCGAGTCCTGGTCACTCTCCCACGCTTCGTACACTTGGCGTTCCCAAGTCTGAAGGGAGGAGTGTACATTTGGCTCGAATACACACGGCCGCTCCGTTGTCCTGCTGCAGCAACAAACTGTGCTGGTTTCGTCGATTGGGACGTCTTTTTGCTCTACATGACTACGAGGCGTTCCCTGCTCTTCTGAACCTGCCAGCTGCTGAAACTAACGTGGAGAAGCCTGGGTCTGCTTGCTTCGGGGACCGGTGAGTAGTTTAGCTAGGATCTGGTCGCCCTCCTGCAGTATCCCATTGCTTTTCCCTGCTGTGTAAAAACAGCACCCTTTTGCCGTACTCGCGCTCTGCTTCTGCTCGCTGTGGAGGCTGCGCTTGAGTTGCGGAACCTGTTCTCCTTCTGCTGTGCACTAACCCGAACTGCCTGACTTCCTCCGAAGAGCTTCCCCTTTTGCCCGTTGGCACCGGCGTGGCAGGTACTTTGAGCACAAGGCTCCACTCTTCGCAGGGCTCGGACTTCCATCTAGTTAGGTGCCTCTGAAGGCGAACTGAGTCTAAAGCGTTATCGCACTGCCTGTTTTCCTTTCCTTTCAGGTGGACTACATATTTCGTGCTTTAAACGCTTGCGACTGTGTATTTGTATATATATTGTGTTGATATGGTATGTGTTGGTTTAATATTGTGATATTGTGATTTTCTCGCTACGGTCATTATTTTAAAGGCCTTAAAATAAATGTGTATCTATTTTTGATATAACAACTGTTTGGAGTAGTTTGTAAGCGCTCTTGCTTTGTGTGCTCATTGCGGGCTTTCAGTCACCCTCACCCCTCTTGAGACCTAGTCTTAACCGCCGCGATCTCTACCTTGATTGGTCTGGCTTGTCCAGAGGTTACCCTGTTCCAAGTAATTAGGTTGGCCTTCTGAACTTCTGCGCAACCAGGACAGAGTTCAGAAATCCGTCTTAACATCACACACCTGAATAGTCTGATTCAACTCTAAATTGAACCACGCTCCTTTTTTGTGTGTGTTGAAATTCTCTGTCTCACTGTCATTCGTTTGTTTTCTTATTTTTAAATCATTAAACAATTCAGAACCATTACTCAAGGTGATTCATAGGCATTTGTGTTTTCATCAGTGCATAGATTATTAACTAGTCACTTATTGTCAGAATGCACATGATCACTCCTATGACATTCTTCACCTTCATTTGACTGTTGCTTTTGAACTTTACATACCTTTCCTATCTGTTCAGACAACATTTTGACTCAGGCATCTAAGCATTGAAACCTGTCAGTGAAAATGGATTCCTCTCTTTGTTTCCTGGGCCAGTAGTGATTAAACTCACCCTGATTAGGCCTGTTCTGGTACCTCTCAGGAGATTGATTTCTATTTGTGTTACCTCTGAATACATGTGACACAGGAGGTGGAGAACGCAGAATGACCATCCTTTGACCATGGTCGACTGGTGGTGGAGATTGGTTATATTGGTGAGTGATATAAGTCCAATTTTGTCTTTCATTTGGTGGGAATTGTCCCCTTTGCCTTTTCCATTTTCAATTAATCTATCCACATATTTTGGTCTTTCTTGGTGGCCATATATCATTTTATTAGGGTCAAATATCTACTCTGGGCCACTAGTGTCTGATATGGGCTATTGTACATTTGATTGTGATTGTTATTTAGGCATGGCATATCATGGATTTCTTTTTGGAGTCCATAAATTATGCAGTCAGTCTTAAATTCTATGGAGTTGGGGTTAAAGGCCACATCAAAGCGTGAAAATGCTCTTTTCAAATTCTGAAGGTATTGGCGAGGGGACATATCTGGCTTTGCTGTCATAGTATAAACTGCTTTTTTGGCATACTTTATACACTGATAAGGTGAGAATTGATGTCTAACCTCTTTCTCAAAGTCTGCCCATGACAAATTTTCATTGAGACCACAGATGACACTAGCAGCTGCTGAATCTAGAGTTTTCCCTACGTATCTGGTGGAAGGCTTTAAATATATCGTGAACGGTTTCTAAATGGTCTTCCAAACAACAATCACCTCCCTTTTTGAATGGTTTAATCAAAGTCTTGATAGATTTCATAATTTTTATAGAACTACATTGTGCATTCTGGTGTGTCATTTTGTCACTCATTCCTGTTCTCTTGTGGGTAGGAATGTGTGTAAATATTTGCCAGTGATTCAGCCCCACCATTGGGTTATAAACAGGTCTGGCTACAGGGACAGCTGTTGGTACGTTGTTTCCTTGGCCATAGCTGCGATTGAGTTCAGTTGCATTAAATGTAGTGCCTTTAAGCCTTTCCTGAGACTTGCTGGTCTAAGATCTTGCACTGTCCATGAATCTGTTCATGTTCATGTCATGACAGAGATCAGAATTCTCTTCCCTGACCTTATTGATTATTGCTTGCCATTCATTGATTTGTGTCTTATACTTATTAAGCACTTTGTTCTTTTTGTCATTTTCTCCCAGTAATTCAAATATCTCCTGTTCAATAGCATGGAATTCTCTATCTTTCTCCCTGTTATCTTTTCCAAGGGTTTATATTTGTGAAATAGCAACATCTTGGTCTTGTCTTATTTTATCTAAAATTGCTTTTAGGTGGGTTAATTCTTGCTCATTCTGATTAAATTGTTCTCTCTCTGAGCCAATTGATTAGCTATATTGCTATACATATCTTGCAATTCCATGTCTTGCGCCCTCTGTTTTTAATCCGCTTTCAATTGCTATACGTGATCACATTCCTTGTCCAAACTGCATTGTAACTTGCTAATAACTTCACTGTCATTCCCATACATCTTTATAGATAGATGGGGCAGTAACCACAGTTTTGCGCATAATCTGATGATGCAGTGTTTCTCCTCCTTGCGTTCTTGTGCTTGAAAAAAGCCTAAGGAGGCACACCTGAACAATGCTTCCTTCATCAAAAATGTTTTCAAATTACTCCCCTTCTACCTCTGTGATAATTCTCTCTTTCCATATTGTCACATTTTCTGAGGGCCAAACTGCATGGGCATAAAGCTTTGCCTCAAGATAGTTTGCCAATTCAGAAAACTAAGCCTGGATCTGGGACATGGCAACACTATTGGAAATGGCACTATAACGATAGTCAAATTAGCACACAGTACTGCACTAATTCAATTAATGAAAGCAAGTATGGTTATGCTTTTGAATGCAAGGCCACGCCCATTAACTGTTTTAAAGTTTACCAATGGCTGACACACCAAATATGTTTGATATGTTTTGAGATTATATCTATTATCTTGTGATATTTTTTTTTGGGTATGGTGGTATTTGGTGATATTTTATAATCCTTGGCAATACATTATGGTAACCTGTTGGGGTATTTTTATAGTTGTGAAACTTCAGCATACTGCCTAATAATTATTTTTACCAGGGTCACTAACAACAAACAAAATACTTGATACACTCTGGATAGATGGCTCATGCCCGCCTGTGATACCTTATGTACAATACCACACTACGACCCTTGTGGCTGAGTTTCAACAATTGTAAAGCATGCAGTTGAAATACTGCCCATTCATTCAATCTCTCTCGATACACAGCTCACGGTGACTACTTTACTTTGAGATATTTCTTACCACACCTCTGTCTCGTTATGCATGTCAAATAAAAGGGACTGAATGCGGTATAAAGGTAATGAGACTAAGCTTCTTTTTTAATCTGCTATTTTTTTGTCGTAAAATAGAAATATGTGATGAAAATGTGTGTGATATTTGGAAGGTGATCACTCTTCGTTAGTACCCTTAACGTTGCCTCTACTAGGATGGCTGCCACTTCCGCACGGCATGCACTGCGCATGCCCAGCATTACCATGGCGACTTTGAGTATATACACAAAGGTGGAGCACCAGACGGTGCTCCAGTCAACTGTTCCATCCTCTGTGCACAAGAAAGTTAGGTAAGTGTGAACGTCTGGTCTGATGAGACCTGTGGGGACGGAATTATATGTGGATACTTGCTGATTACTTGTTCAACTTTACATGTGCTATTCAGTGCATCCAGTTCTGATTGTGGAACGGCTCCTGATAGTCCCCTTTTCTTTATATTATAGCTCTATGCAAGAGAAGCAGCTGATCTGTTACAGAAGGCCAGTGCATTAAGGGTTCTCCAAGCGGGAGGCAGCGTGACCTGGGCTGGGTGAGATAGAGTCTAATTGGGTCTTAATAGCTTCTTGTGAATGCAGGGACTTAGCAACTGACACTTCCCTCACATGCTCTGCTTTATAGGCTGAATTATTCCTATAACATTACTAGATACTGATTAAGGTCAGTACATACAACGTCATTTAGTGAATGGTCATACATCAATTGTAGCATTTTTGTACAGTTATTGGGATTCTACCTAGTAATGTTAAAATGTATTGTTTACTTTAGGCATACAGATGAACGTGTAAATTATATGTTTGATGAAGAAATACAACTCAAAGCCCTGAAGAAGGATATTGATTATCCGAAACGCGTTGGCAGAGTTTATCATTCTTTTTGAGTTTGTATAAATACAGTGGTTTGTTATAGGGTGAATTGGTTGACACTCGCCTATGGATTTATTTATTATTTGTATTTCAAAAAAGAAAACTGGTTGAGATAGCACTTGGGAAAATACCCTGAATCAATAAAACTATGTTGATTTGTCTCTTGTGAGCCTATAGAATATTTAATTTTGTACCTACCAGAATGAATGTAAGAAGGTATTATCTGCTTATCGAATTTACCTACTGAATGGCCTAAAGAGACATAGTCCGATTAGAGTGGGAATGGGTTACCTGTTGGCAACAACAGGCTGTTTTACAGGATAGAAACAATGGAAGTCAGCCAGAGGGGTTAATACTGTGCATGCTCAAGTAAAATTCAGCACTGACAACAAATGCTGTGGGTCAGTGGGAGGCGACAGGATTGAGAATGCGGATGAGATGTGCAGCACTACCGGGGGTGAACATCCCAACCGGGGTGCTGATTCATTAAGCTACTCTCCAGAACTTGCTACTGCCACAGAGGGCATGTGCAAGGGACTTCTGCTCAACTGATGAAAAGAGCTTGGCGGTTGGGTTGGGGTTCTGTTTCATATGTGGCAAGGTACTTCCTTGTGGGAAACGAGTACCTGAGAGTGTTGAAAGACATTGGGCCTCATTACGACCCTGGCGGTAAGGGGTTTACGCCAGCGTTAGCTGCGCCGACCCCTTACCGCCAATTACGAGGTCCCTTAGCGCCATGGAGCTTTTAACACCCGCTTTTAGCGGGTGTTAAAATCCATGGCGCTAAGGGACCATGGAGTTAATTACGCCATTACACCGTATTACGGTGGCGTAATTAACGCCTTCCCCACTCCCATTATGCCCTATGGGGCAAAAATGGGAATGGGGAAGGGTAAATGGGGATTGGGGACTTACCGCCCCGCCAAGGTCGGAATGGGGCGGTAAGTCCGCCAACCACCATGGCGTAAACGTAGTTTATGCCATGGTGGTAAAGTGACGGCCCAGGCGGTAACTTACCGCCTGGGTCGTAATGAGGCCCATTGATCCTGGTTTTCTCTAGTTTTTCAGAGTAATCGACTTTGGCGCATTTGCAGAAGTTTGGCATTTATTAAGTGGTTATCTAATGTTTTGACATAAGAGTTGGTGATCCCCATTGGTTTCAACATAACCACGAGTTTTAGTATCTGTGATGCATGAATTTTAGGGTGAAGGATTTACTTTCTTATGCGTGAGTTAACAACCTGGATTTTAGCATTTCACGGGTTTAGTAGCCTATGCCTTAATGGTTGTGTCAAAAGAGAATTCTCTGATGTGTCAGTTTTAGCATCGTCACGGTTTTAACATCGCAGATGTTAATTATCTTATGCATGTTTCATCAAATGTTTTTTATCTCAATTTATTTGCATGCAACTGTGGTTCACCCAGTTCTCTAGATTCACAGATGTTGATTTTTGTTTATTCAGTGCGACTCAGTGGGTCATGGGAATTGTGCATTTTCAGCTTTGATTGTGTGTTAGCACCACTACGGCATTAAGGGAAAGGTCATGAGTGTTATTATATGTGACATGATGCCAGGGCCTAGTGAAGGCTTTGTGCATTGTGCGTTTTCACTGCTGAAGTTGTGTGCTAGCATGACCACTGTATGTACATTCATGAGTGTTATGACATGTGGCATGATGTGAAGGCCAAGTGAGTGCTTAGCACATTTTGCATTTTTACTCTCAAAGTTGTTATGGTTGGCATGGTCAAGAGACTTAGTTGTTATTGTATGTGGCATGATGCGAGGGCCAATTAAGGGCTTAGGGCATTTTGCATTTTTAACGTCAAGTTTCCATTTTGGGCATGGCCACAGACTAAGATGTTATGTTATGTGTCATGATGAAACAACCTACTATCGCTGTTGCACTTACGCTTTTTGCATTAAGACATTAGTGGTAGTGTTAGGCTGGTATTAAAGCACAGTATGTGAGGTGTAGCACTGCAAGGTAGTGACCTGCAGGTTCTTTCTCTATGGTGCTTTTGTGAGTGATGTGGCATGGAGTAGTGACCTTCGGGTTCTGGACCAGCTGAGGTAGGAGTGGTGGTGTCTTGACTAGTCTGTCTGTGCACGCATTCCATAAGCAGCTGGGAGGGTTCATTTCTTATGGTTCTGGGGTCAGTAACGGTCAATACAAGGAATCTTTCTGAAAGGGCAACACGTGTTGATTGGATTAGGCTGTTAGAAGATTAGAGGGCATGTTGCAGGTGGAAATTGTATGGCATGCTTCATAGATGTCAATGTAGGTGTCTCATGTAGTGATGTGTGTCAGGAATTGAATTTAGGTTAGTTGACTTGTGTCTAACTAACTGACTTAGGTCATTTTGATGGGTGAGAGCATAGAGTGAGTGTTTAAGATGCAAAATTGTGTCATGTTGTGTGTGTGTGGAGAAGATGCAGTGTTGTGTCATGTTACGTGCGTGTGGGTAAGAATTGGTGTCATGTTATGTGAGTGTGGGCACGTTGATTGTTGTGTCGTGTTAGGTGAGTGGGGTAAGGTGCAGGGTTGTGTCATGTTATGGTACTTGTGTTATGGTACTTGTGTATCCAGTTAAAGGTGCGTGAGAAAAGTGAACCAAGGAACACCATTTTATGCATGTTGTAGGAAAGGAGGTGTGTAGTGGCCAGGTGTGTGTGAGCAAAACAGGACGTTGGGTATGGAGTGGTGAGAGCAAGGGATACCACCATGTCATGCATGCAACATGAGTGTGTAGAATGTTTGGTGTTCGGTGGTTGACGGTTGACAGCTGGAGAGTATACCGAACTTGGTGGTGGGTGTCAGCAATACAAATGGGTCCCTACCGTCTAGCTCCACCTACCCTGCATGGTACATACAACCTGGAAATAAAGAGTTACCTGATACTTCACGTGTCCTATTGTTAATTATTCTGGCAAGCTGTCACAACGTACATCAGCTGACAGTAGCCACTACATTAACATCCTCCTTCTGCGAGGAGAGACAAAGTTCATCCAGCTCCCCTGCAACTTTCTTCAATTTCGCCACCCAGCATTGAATGAACGCCAAGACAAATATGAATGTCAATAGGCAAAGCTGAGTGAGAACTGTGTGAGTACACCCTGAGAACCCAAAACTGTAAAACAACAAACAGAGGCATTGCTAGGAGGGGGCTGAGGGGGCTACAGCTCTGGGTCTTTTGGTTGTAACCCCAGATAGAAGATCAGGGGCCACAACCAAAAGGCTAGCTAGCCCTGAGTCCTGACAGTCCTAACATTAGTGTAGCCTCAGATCTTTTCTAGACCTAGCAACACCCCTAATACCAAATAAGGCCAGAGAACCAAATCACAACCCCAATATAACACGTGAACAAAGCCTAATATCTGCAATACTATATGCAAACAACAAACCAAAAGAACAGCAACTGGGGAGAAGAGACAGCAAACAAGCAAGAGGAAACAGGGAAAGGCTCAACCATAGTTTTATGTTTTTCAGGTAAGATATTAAGAACAGAACAACTTACTATTGGGGGCTTTAGTTTTTGTAAGTGGAAACACAAGGGAAAAAACACAAAAGGAAAAGGCAACTTTTTATTTTGGGGAAAGTAACAGCTCACTTTCCACACACTGAGCAAAAACTAAAACCAAGGTGCTAAAAAATCACTAGATGCATTTTTACCATATCAAGTGAAGATTGTGGGTGGGTCTAGATACCAGCTACTCCAAATGTGTCAAGTGTTTTTTTTTACTGTAGGTGACACCAACAATTCCCCATGCACGATTGCATGGGAATAAATGTTTAGGACCAACCTACATGTAGCTCCAACCCCCCAGATGGACCAGACCGAACCTGTGCAAGACAATTCAGTTACCCTCATTATGAGTTTGCCGGTATCCCACCAGTTATTCTGGTGGCATACCGGAAAACTACTTACCATTTCCACCACCTCATATCCTGGAATTACCAGGATATTACAGGTGGTGTAACGGGTGTTTTTTGCCACTAGGGGACTGATTTACCTCCAGTTCTTGGCTGCAGGTAAATCAGTGAACACCCACCGTCAACTGGCAAAAGTGCTGGTCACAGAATTACTGGCACTTTTACCAGCATCATAATGACCCCAGTGTCTTTATATTCATATACATTTTGGAACGTTTTGTGCAGTTTCCTAGTGCAGTGTGAAAGTTATAGCGATTTTAAATGAGTTGTTTCTATAGAGAGTCCAAATTGACCAGAACTACAGAGGTGCTTATTTTAAATTGCATGTAATCCAACGAAAAGGACCACACACTCCTTTTAAGGCCCTATATGCTTTAGTTGTGATGTTTTCAGTCTAATAAAGGCACAATGATTTGAGTAGTCCAGGGTTGCCATGCCTTTTTAAAATCCTGAGATTGAACACAAGGTAATGCTGACCTCCATGGTCATTCACACCTACTTATTACTGGTGTAAAAACCAGCCGGAGCCAAGCGGGAACCATGACTCTCCGCTTTAGATGTGTGTGGAAGTCCTGTCAGCTTTTCTACATGAAGTGGGGAAATAAGGAGTGGATTGTGATCCCTGTATCCTATCTCCGTCCAGGAAATACATCCGGAATGGCAAAGTCCTAAAAAGCAGTCACAAATCTTGTCGTGAACTGTTTTATATGATTCATGTCATTTCGTGCTTATGTCAAAATGAGGCCCAGATTCACTCGCACCACTACGTAATATAAACATGTACAGCTGGAAGGAATTCATTTTGTGAAACTTGCTGCCAAATTGCTAAACATCCCCAGCCTGGTCAGAGTTGGTGCGTTGAGGTGTAATATTAGATGGTATTATTACACAATTTAATGGTACTCAGTTTATACAGTTCAGATGAATGAGGATTGCCTTTTCCGGCTCAAACTAAAATTTGCATCATCTAGTCCAACACAGAACTCGAGTCACGCTCAACTGCTACTGTAAAGAAATGAAGCCTCATTCACAGAAGCTTTTCATAATGGCACAAGCCCATTGAAAAACACTCTGTGAATCAGGCCCACTATCTGCTATTCTCCGTAACATAACACACAGTGCCCACTTCTGAAGCCTTGCTAAGACTGGTTTAGCCAGGGAAGGCTTTGGCCTGGAACAAGTTGGAGCTGCGCTCTGGCAAACATTGTCTAGTCAGAGTGCCAATCGGTGGAGACACAAGGCCCATATCCCTCCTTAATTTGAGGAAGCTTTCTGCAATTGACTCCCGCAATTCTCCTGAATGTTGTGCTTTTGAAGTGTCATTGCTTGCAGCCAGCAGCGATATGCAAGCGCAAGCAGTATCTGAAAGTGGCCCTTTGCTCACCCGGACAGCCCAACCACAAACAGTTACATTGGCCAAGGCTGTATATATGTGTTGTGCTTTGAACACATTTTACTGTCACAGTGATTAGGGTCATAGGAGACAGTACAATTCTGGGGGGACCGGAGAAGGGCAAGGCACAGAGTGAGAATATTACTACTGAAACAATCCACTCGAACCATAAAAAAGCTCCATGTCTATGCATCACATTCCTCAAGTGGAAACACCCATAAACATGTACATTGTAAAAAGCCACATTTTGCCAGTTTTACAAACTGTTGCACTCTAATTTAAAGTTTTCTCACCAACTGCTAAATCTGCTATTTACATGCATTTTGGGTGGCTAGTGGGGGGCCCATAGCATGGCCAAAGGCCATGGTCGGGTAGCTAGCATGGGGCTGGAGTGCGGGCAAAGTGACCACTGGCTATGGCTTGGTGGTGGTAGAGACATGACAAAAAGCCATCCCACTGACGAATACAGAAGTGTTGGGGGCCGGTACAATGAGTTAGGCAAAGGCCAATACCACACGCCATGTCGAGTGACTACTCCATGTGGCTTTGGATGACACGTAGTCATGACGAGATTCTTGGGGGCTGAAGGACTGGGAGGATTGTGCTGCTGGCCATGTCCAATGGCCACTCTAGGTAGCTTGGGATGTCTGGAGGCATTGCCAAATACCATGCCCCTGGCTTTTTCACCAAAGCTCACTAAGGGTGGGTTCAGGTAAACCAGGGCAAGGCCACAGTCCATACCCAGCGGGCCCTGTTCATATTATAGCTGTCATAGATGGCCTCGAGAACACACCAATTCTCAACGTTCAAGTGTTTTTATTTGTAGATTAGTAAAGGGAATCACTAAGGGCCATCTCTAATGTGCCTCACTATGACCTTATCTATACTTAGTTTCAGAACCACCCAGCAAAAGGTGGAAGATAACCTATATAGGTACTTGGAAAGCTCTATTTCTGAGTATACAATAATCACCTATGATAAGTTTAGAATGAGTACCAATTGGTATTGGCTAAATAGAATGATGTATTCACTAGATTAAAGAATCTGAGGCACACTCCTGAAGAAGAGTATTTACTCAAAACGCATAGAGGCATCTCAGTTTCAAAGGATGAAAGATGATCAGAACACTGCATATTTATAATTAACTAATTCATGTTTTAAGTTGTTGATGTAAAATTGAATGATCACAAACAATTGGAAATGCGTGAAAAGTATTGTCACCTCAATACGTTTTGTTGATATATTTTTAAGTTCTCCAAAAAATTGTGTTAAATGAAAAGAATGCTAGTATAAAATATATGATTTTTGCTGCTTAAAATATTTGTAATGAAAAGTCTTGGTAGTCCTGGAGTTGGACACATATTTACAGAGTGCATGGGTTGGGACCTTGGAAGGTTTTCCAAGGCAATGTTTATTTGCACTCCATTCACAAAGGGCATTTTAATGTGCACATTGTATGCCCTTTTACATTCCCTTGGTGCATTTGCACAAACAAGGGGGGCTTTTGTGCTCATTTCAACTCATATCTCAAATTCACAAATGACAGAACAAACACGGTCTCCTGTGCCTGCATTCAACAAATGCAAGGGGATGCACAGCAAACGAAAGAGTATTTTCTGCTCCTGTCATGCATTTGTGTGAAATGTTGCTGTCACACTTGTATTTCTATCCTGCATACATTTGTTTTGTTATATTTCATAATAACTGGATATGTCATATCTTTTTCAGAGATCTTAACATCACATCCCTGAGTTTCACACTGACAATCACACTTGAAGTCTGCTTTTCGGATTGATCGGATTCATGGACCCTCACCAGATCTGGCTCTTCCCCATACACTACAAAGGTCGACACCCTAGACTTTATATCATCCCACCCCATAACCTGTGCACACCCTATCCCACTTGACTGGTCTGACCACACTGCCATCCTGCCATCGATAACCCACTCAAATATGACCCAAAGAAGTCATTCAAAATCTTCCTGGTCAATGAGCTGTAAGCAAACTTCGCAGATGTCCCCACCGCAGGCAAAGACTTGGTCCTCCTAGAATCATGCAGCAATTCGACTATGAAACTGGTGGATACTCACACCCCCATAAAAACCATCCATTCTAAGACCAAACCATCTGCCCCTTTGTGCACCCCAATCTCACCTCCAAAAAAACACTCAATCAGAGCCCTGGAGGTGGTGCAAAAACCCTAACACTGGAGACTTCATTAACTTCCAATCTTTCTCGGCCAACTGTAGGATTCTGCTTGCCAAGGCCAAAGCTGCACACTGTTCCACCTCCACTATGGCAGCTTCTAAAAGGAGGAAATCCATCTTTGAGGTAGTAAATCATTGTGCCAAACCCTAACCAGACCCTGATATGTCAGGAGCTCAGGGAACATGGGACAGAATACACTATTCTTATAAAATAAATAGACAAAATCCAACAGATCCTCAACCTCCCGCAGCATTTGCCCACCCTGAACCCCAGCATGCACACTGCCCCTTTGGAACAAAGTTGCTTCTCTCTTTCAGACCTCATAAAAACAATTGCATCCTTCAAACCTATTTTTGACTCTGACAGTATCATTCCGGCGCCATCATTAAATGATTGATGGGTCCAATGCTCAACGTACTCCTCAGCATCATTGCTGCCCTCACATAGGGTTTATTCTCGAACACCCTCACGGCTAGATTCATATGACAACTTTTGAAAAAAAAACTCTAGACCAAGACTACCTACAAACTAGTGGCTCACTACAAACCTCCCGTTTATTGGAAGAATCTTGGAAAAAGTAGTCGCTACACAACTACTTGCCAGAACCGAAAAACGACATCTGTAAACGTTTATCAGTCGTGGTTCCGCCCAAAGTTTAGCATAGAGACAGCCACCATCTAAGTGGTAAATGATTTCCTCCACATCATGGATAAGGGTGACTACTCGTGCTTCTGCTCCCTCCTTGCTGACAGGATGGGATTCTCTGGTACTGTCCTGAATTGGTTTACGTCCTACCTTTTGGGCAGACACCAGGCCATCCAGCTAAACACATTACTTTCAAACTGACTCCCATTCTCATGCAGAGTTCCCAAAGGCTCCATCCTCTCACCGATCCCTTTTAATCTTTTAATGGAGCCTCTGGACATTCTCCTCAAAGATCCCAATATAGCCATCCACCAAAACGTAGATGGCACTCTGTTGTACATGAGAATAGAAATCCCACAGAACATCAGTCATCTCTGCGATTACATATCCATCATCCAGTCCTCAATGTCGATTACCTACTTCAAACTTAACACATTCATGATTGAATTTATCCTCATTAGTCCCACCTCTAAACAACATTTTGTCCATCAAAGATATGCGCCCAGAAGGGTTTGATCTGTGATGCTCGGATTCAGTAAAATGCTTAGGCTTTTGCCATTGACAGCTGCTTGTCCTTCCAGAAACATAAATGGCCTCTTTATAATCTTACTGGTGTGGTAATAACGTACAACACATGAAAGGGTATGTTCTGCTCCTGTCGTGCATTTTTTTTTAAGTGTGTTATGTTTCAGTCACACTTGCATTTCTATCCTGGAAAAAGATTTGGCTCTTCCCCATGCAAACCTCTGTACAGTATAACTGCAGCCCAAAAAAAGCCTTCGGAAATGGCAACATAAAGGATCATTTTGAATTGAGTGGTAATCTTATGGAGTGGGAAACAGGCCCTAAAACGTACATTTCCTCCTGCCCTCTCTGTTGATTGTTTTGTGGTAGGGGGTGTACATTAGGTCTGGAGTCTAGTCAGTCCCTTTCTTTTGGACTTTTAATACTTCTACCACAAAACAAATTAATGTTAGCCATCATGCACCTGCATGGCAGTTGGTATTACATAGGGTCTGATTTACTAACGTGTTTTTTCAGTGGGAAAATCCAACTGAAACCCGCTTTCTAAATCAGGCCCAGAGAATCCCAATCGATTCAGCTTGCTTTTTACAGGTGTAAAATTCCAGAAGCATTCAGTGGGATTCTTGTCTCTCTGCCAGAATTAAACTTAGATTGGGTAGGAGGTGAAGTGGACTTTACCCTACGTGCCCCAGCTCTGTGCATGAAATACAACTAAAATGTCCTGAGCTCATATCCACCTGCTAATTAGGCTCTGCACCACTTACCACTTAGTTGAAAATGAGTCTCATTGACAAATGTTTCTAATACCGGGGACCAGAGAGAGTCAAAACAGTAATATATATGGAGATTGGTCAATCTTACAAGATCAAATGGAGGTGTCCTGAAACAAAATGTTTTATTTTCCTTTTAGTAGTCTAGTGATTGCATGACAATTGGGAAGGGGGACATCCTAAATTCTCAATCCTCAGTCCTTTTTTGTTTATACACTTTAATTGAATTCTTTGATAATAACAGCATTGATCACATAGAATATGACTTATTTGTACTGTTTCAATCATGTACTTATTTTGGAATGATTTTCAAATACGTTCAAAAACTAAATGTAAACCACAAGCCAGTAAGGGAACTCTCCACCCCTTTTGATGTTTAATAGATCCGTGAGGCATCTTATCTATCTTGAATCCAGTGGCGGAATCCGACTTTGGTTCTGAGCGGGGGTGGGGGAAGAGCTTGGGGGGAATGGGGTTTGGCTCCTGCCTGGGAACCAGAATTGTAAATGATTAATGGGTCAGCCCCAAAGCTGGTGAATGTTTCCATTAGAGGGGGTGAAATGTTTCCCCAAATTAGGGCAAGTGATGGAGCAAACTAAGGGAGCCCAAAATAATTGAATGGGAATTGGGGGGGGTCCCCAAGTACATGTGTTGAAATGATACAATTGTTGAGAAGACGTGGGCTGAAAGACATGCAGCTTACAATTAGCTTTCTAGGGTAACACAAGAAAAAGTGCAGTGCATTTTATGATATTTGGGCCAGTCACGTCCAATGAATATTTTCAGTGAGGAGCCTGAATATTTCCTCAAATTACTGCAAGCGACCAATGGTACGCACAATAAAACATGGTAAAAATCCATACAATGTACAATTGATTGGCTAGGTTAACACATGAAAGAATCCAGTAAATGCCATGCTACCAACAGTTCACAGGAATAATTTACACAATTTTCAGGTGGCTGTGGCCACAATCTATTGAGGCCAGTAATGGCCACTGCAAATCACTTACATGAAGCTGAGACCACAATCTAACTATGCCAGTAATGGTCACTATAGACCTATTGTACAAGGTTGTGACCAAAACCTATCTGTGCCAGTAATGGTCACTGCAAATCACATGCATAAGTCTGAGGCCACAACCTATATATGTTAGCAGGGGGGAATTAAGCTATAGCAAGAGCGATTTGCGTTCTGACAAATTTTGTCATGCTGGTGACCTATTTTAGGTTGACCTGTGGCCTAAACCCCTCAGGATAGCTAGTCCAGCAGTCACCAGGGCTCCTTCCGTAACTCTTGTGTAAGAAAAGAAACTGTGAATTTACAAGCCCAGTGTGTAAACACCCAAGCGTCACATCCATAGAAATTAAATATCAAAATGTGCATATATGTCTTGTTGTGTACAGAAATGTTTCTGTTACGGTGAGTATTGTGACAAATTAATTGAGCAGAGAACCCTTTTTGCTTTATTTGGTTTGAAGGGTTTCATGCATCAATCACTATGCCAAAAATAGTTCAACAATAAAATCACCAGGACTCAATCCCTCCAGCCTTTATCTGTAGCTGTTTGATTTGGGTTGGGGCTCCGCCCTTCAGCCTCGCTGACATCACTCAGCTGTCTTTTCCCACTTTCCCCTGCACAAGATGGTGAGGTTCTCCCACAGTAAATCGTGTCGTTTTCCAGCACTGCAAGCTAGTAATGGCCCCTGAAAATGGCACACACGAGACTGCAGCCACAACTTAAAGTGGACCAGAAGAACACAATAGAAATCAGTACTGTTGTGTCATGCTTTAGCATTTTATGGAGGGGGCAGATAATTGGTGATTGGTATTGTTTTCTCTCACTATACAAACACATGCACTTATATCATTCATGCTGATTCTCATGCCTGGACAGCCACACACTTAGTCAGACACACACACGCACACACACACGTATGCGTATACCAACATACACATTCACATATGCACAGCTACAGACTCATGCAACTAGTCTTATATGCACACTAAATGCATCACATTATAACATGCACACAGGCACACAAACATACATAAAAACACACACTTGCTTAGTTTTAGGTCTTCACGTCTTCAGGCAGAGTAGACATTTGGGGAGAATTAATCCAGGCAGCACCAGTGCACTGCATAGCTGTGTGTGTTAGAATGTGCGGGGCTGGCTGGCACTGCTAATCAATGTGGTTGCTTTACAACCTGCTACTAACTATGTAACTGTGCATGTGTGCACAATTTTTTAATAAAAAACATCGCAATCATGTGGCGATCACGCAATGATTGCCCCACAGAAGGTAAGGGGCTGAGTTAGTTACCAAGGAGGGCCCTAGGGGTTGGGGGGGCAACCACACCCTATTCTGCTTGCTCTACCACAGCTGGAGTCCTTCATGACCCCATTTCATGTTTACAGTTTCCGATCTAGCTTGACAAGTACAAAGAGATCACAGAACCTAAAGTGGCTGTGAAACAATTACAAGACAGGCCGTACCTTGTGTTCTCTATCTCTATGGACACACATTGAACATTCTAATGTCCAGCACTCCTCACCTCGCAAATCTTAAATTCACATTGCAGGAATTCACAGACATTCCTCCCCCTTACCGTCGGTTGCCATAAAGATTTTTGGGGCACGATTTGACTTTGAGAGAACAAGGGTGTCATTCCCTGCCCATATGCAGCTTATCTGGAAGAAAGCCCTCATCAAATATTGTGCAGTTCTATACCATTCCTGAAATTACATCAAAAAATTGAAGTAATTACGAGAGTCGTGGTTTTGGTCAGATTGAACTACTGCACTGTCTTTTATGAATGGCTTCTGAAAAAAATACCTGAAACCTCTCCATCTATACCAAACTAGATCACAATGTTAGTTGGATGTTTTACAAATCACAGGCATCACCATCCCTGGCCTAAGAACTCTTCACTTGCTCTCACAAGAAACCAGAGACACAAGGTGTAATATAAACGACCTTGTAAATCAGCCAGTTTTTAGCCACTAACATCGTCATGTTGGTGAAGAGGGGAATTATCTGCAGAGACAAACAGCTTGGGATAATTTGCTTCAAACTCTGGAATAACCTTCAACAGAACCTCAGACTCATTGAAAAAACTTGCGGCTAAACAGCTAGTGTTTATTTTTATTAAAAAAATAGCACTTACCGAGATGCAGCTGCAGCTTTTCTGCCTATAGTCTCCAGTCTAAGTCCTCCGAGTCCCGGCACCAATGAAGGAAAAGCCACCCATTGGTAGCTTTTGTTTACTACAACTGGCTGGCTTTTCCTTCATTAGTGCCGCAAATGCCAGCACAGGCGGGCAGCCATTTCACAAAATGGATGCGCCCATGTGCTTGCTTTTTCAATTTTTGAGCTTGAATTGCTCAAAATTTTACATAGGGACTTTGAAAGAAAAAAACGCCAATCGGTTTTTTTTTATGTTGCATATCTATTTTTGAAATAAAATTTTTTGGCGAACCATTCCTTTAAAAAGGCTTTTTGAAACTGAAATGTGTGCTTTACATTCACACGTTGTGTGGAACCAGCCTTGCACCCCATACGCAATTTGAGGAATTAACTGGTCTGAGTGCATATTTACTATTCCCATACATTTTAGTTAGCGATAATAAGGTAAAACAACATTTCAGGTGAAGGCTCGTTCAGGCCTTGTTATCTGACACGGTCTCCATTAATTTACATTTTTTTGGGCAAGCTGAGGCCTCTTCATGGTAGCAGACCGCATCTCTCCACCGATACGAGTGCTGGGTGCCAACAATTATGTGTTAGGCATGTGTCCAATAACCATATATGAAAGAGGTGCGTTCCTTTGTAGCGCTTGCAATGTGGTTCACCCACCATACCACCCAGATCCATTGTGTGAGTTAGGGGACTTGTTCATAGCAGTGCCTAGTCCCATGAAGTGATGGGCACTTTACTCGTTAATGTTGCTGCCAGGCGGCGCCAAGTGACTTACACTGGATCACACATTTTGTTAAGACTTTGACCAATGACTTTGAGCCAAAACTCGTTTTTTATTTATGTATTTATTTATGTGTGTATTTGTGTATTTATTTATTTAAAATATTTAGTGAAAGCAAAGGCAGGCAGAAAAACAACACGGTTGTGTTTACATGCCGCTGTGTTTCTGCCTAAATCTGCTTTCCCATTTGGGGCTCTAGGACTCCCCGTGGGGAGCACTAAAGCCCAAAATGGGAAAGCAGATTTAGGCAGAAACACAATGCGGTTGTGTTTGAAAACGCTGCGGTTTTTCTTTCTAAGTTTCTCAGGCCCGTAGGAGCCTGAGAAACTCAGAAAGAAAAAATGCAGCGTTTTCAAACACAACCTCATTGTGTTTCTGCCTGCCGTGGCTATCACTTTGGGTCTCCGGTGCTCCCCCAGGAGAGCACCGGAGACCCAAAGTGAAAGCAAAGGCAGGCAGAAACACAACAGGGTTGTGTTTACATCGCGTTGTGTTTCTGCCTAAATCTGCTTTCCCATATGGGGCTCTAGGGCTCCCCGTGGGGAGCCCTAGAGCCCCAAATGGGAAAGCAGATTTAGGCAGAAACACAACGTGGTTGTGTTTGAAAACGCTGCAGTTTTTATTTCTAAGTTTCTCAGGCTCAGAGGAGCCTGAGAAACTTAGAAAGAAAAACCACAACGTTTTCAAACACAATAATGTTTTATTTATGTTTGTGGTCGCTTCAAAAGCGACCACAAACATAAATACAACGTTTTTAAAGCTGCGGTTTTATTTCTAAGTTTTCCGGGCTCCTACAGCCCGGAAAACTTAGGAAAAAAAACGCAGCTAGTGCTTATTTAAAAAAATAAATAAATAGCACTTACCGAGATGCAGCTGCAGCTTTTCTGCCTGTAGTCTCCGGTCTGCGTCCTCCGAGTTCCTGCACCAATGAAGGAAAAGTCACCCAGTGGTAGCTTTTGTTTACTACAGCTGGCTGGCTTTTCCTTCATTAGTGCCGCAAAAGCCAGCACAGGCGGGCAGCCATTTCACAAAATGGATGCGCCCATGTGCTTGCTTTTTCAATATTTGAGCTTGCATTGCTCAAAATTTTACATAGGGACTTTGAAAAAAAAAAACGCCAATCTTTTTTTTATATGTTGCCTATCTATTTTTGAAATAAAAATTTTTGGGCAAACCATTCCTTTAAAAAGGCTTTTTGAAACTGAAATGTGTGCTTTACATTCACACGTTGTGTGGAACCAGCCTTACACCCCATAGGCAATTTGAGGAATTAACAGGTCTGAGTGTTACTGTTCATATTTACTTTCCCATACATTTTAGTTAGCGATAATAAGGTAAAACAACATTTCAGGTGAAGGCTCGTTCAGGCCTTGTTATCTGACACGGTCTCCATTAATTTACATTTTTTTGGGCGAGCTGAGGCCTCTTCATGGTAGCAGACTGCATCTCTCCACCGATACGAGCGCTGGGTGCCAACAATTATGTGTCAGGCATGTGTCCAATAACCATATATGTAAGAGGGGCGTTCCTTTGTAGCGCTTGCAATGTGGTTCACCCACCATACCACCCAGATCCATTGTGTGAGTTAGGGGACTTGTTCATAGCAGTGCCTAGTCCCATGAAGTGATGGGCACTTTACTCGTTAATGTTGCTGCCAGACGGCGCCAAGTGACTTACACTGGATCACACATTTTGTTAAGACTTTGACCAATGACTTTGAGCCAAAACTCGTTTTTTATTTATGTATTTATTTATGTGTGTATTTGTGTATTTATTTATTTATTTATGTACAGGAGGATCAATGCTCTTTTGATCACAAAAGATCGTACATTAGATAAGAAATCATATTTTGACAGGAAGCGTTGAACTTCTTACAATGGTGTGAGTTTGAGGGACATTCTGAACAGGTTGTGAAGGGAGCAAATGGAACAGTCACTGGGGACAATACATAAGTAGACACACATAGATTAAGGCAATGAACTTTGGATATTTTTAATTTAAGGTAGGTGGTACGGCCAGCTGTGGTCGGGATGTGACCATGATGGGTAAAGTGCTATAGTGGAGGCAGAGGAAGTGAGGGACAGAGGCAGGTTAGAGGCGAGGGAAAAATGCTAGCTAGCAGGCAGATGGCAGGTAGGTTAAGAGGGTAACTCGAAGGCGTGGAGGTAGGCTTTTAATTTGGTTTCGAACAAAGTCATGTAGACTGTTTCTGGAATGTCCGGGGAAAGAAAATTCCATGCAAGTGGAGCAAAAGAGAGCAGGAGCAAACGCGATAGGAAGCACAGGGAGTGAGAGAAACCACGAGGGTAGTCCAGGAGACAGAGTGAAGATTATGAGAAGGCTTGTAGAGTTGGATAGAGGTGGATAGATTCAGTGCACCCTTACTGTGGACAGATTTGTGAACCAGAAGAAATTTAAATCTGGCCTTGTTTCGCATCATTAGCCATCCAGCCTGGGGATGGTATGAGGAAGTAGGTGTGGAGTAAGGGAGTTCAAAGAGAGTCCTGGTAGTGAAGTTAATGATCTTGTTGAGAGGACAGAAAGCATAGCTGGGAAGACCAAAGAGGACGCTGACACAGCAGTCCAGTTTTGAGAAGACAAGAGTGCTTAAGAGATGCTTGGTGGTGTTGAATGGAAGGAGGTGCCTGATTTCCCTAATATTAAGGAGGTAGAGGCGAGCCGCTGTTTGAGATTTGGAGATGAAAGTAGAGAATGTGTAAGAAGGGCCATAGATGACACAGAGGTTTCTAGCTGAAGAAGAACAGGGAAGAGTGTCAGGTGAGAACTGGATAGGCAGAGGAAGAAATGACAGAGAGGATTGGCAGAGGAGAAGAGCACCTCTATTTTTGTAGAGTTTAACATCAGTGAGTGCAAAGCCATACAATATTTAATGGCAGAGAGACAGTTTGAAATGTTGATAGAGAGATCAGAGGAGAGTTCAGGAAAAGAGAAGAAGATTTGGGTGTCATCTGAGAAAGGTTGGTACGAGAACCTAAAGGAGGAGATTAGTGCCCCAAGAGTAGAGGTGTTGAGTGTAATGAGGAGTTGGCCCAAAAGAGAGCCTTGTAGAACACCAACAGTTATAGAAGTGATCTGAGAGGTGTTGCTGCTCCAGGAGACAAAGAATTGCTGAGGTGCAAGGTAAGATTCAATATAGACAATGGCTTGATCACAAATCACGAATCCCAAGATGAAAGAGAGTATTAAGGAGATCAGAGTGATTGACAGTGTATCAGAAAGGTCAAGCAGAATTAGGATAAAGGGTAAGTTGGAGTGCTTAACAGAGGCAATGAAGTTTAACACATACATGAGAGCAATTTCCGTGGAGTGACAGGAGTGGAAACCTGCTTGTAGGGAGTCTCGAAGGTTGTGCATGTCTAGGAAATTGGTAAAATGGTTGAACACAACCCTTTCGAGCACTTTAGATAGGTACCAAAGGAGAGACACAGGGCAGAAGTTAGCCTCTAGGTTTGGGTGAGCCGCTTGCTTTTTTAGGAGAGGGATGACCGTGGCTGTTTTGAAAACAGATGGAAAGCAAGCAGAGCTGACGGACAGGTTGAAGAGTTCAGCTAGGTGAGAGGTCACTAAAGGAGCTTTACTAGCTGACGGGAAAGAGGGTCTGTTGTGGCACAAGAGGGGTTAGCCTTCATCAGTAGAGATATCACTCTGTCACTATTATTGTGACTAAAGTGGGAGATAGAGGCAGAGGATGATGGCAGAGTAGGCAGAGAATAACATGTAGGAGGAGGGAGTGTAAGAAAGGTCAGGAGAGAGTCTCTTATCTGGTAAATTTCTGCATGTCATTAGCTGTGAGACTGGAGTTTATAGTCATAGACCCAGGAGGAGTGAGTTTATGGTGCCCTGTAGCCGGCCAGGATGGTTGGAGTGAGAGTCAATGAGGGTTAGGTAGAATTCTCTTTTTGCTCTCTCAAGAGTGGGCTTATGAGAGTTCAGGGCAGAGTTGCAGGTCTTCAATTTGCGCAGCAACCAGAACATGTCTGTGCAGATTGACCGTGTGAATGGGGTGACCCATGGCAGAGGATTCTGAAACCTAAGGATGAATGTAAGCAGAGGGAAGTATAAGGAGAAAAAATCACATAGTAGGGATTGGAAGTTGTAAAAGGCAGTGCTGTGGCAAGAGGCATTGGGTGTGAAGGAGGACAGAGAGAACTGTAGGTCGGAGAAAAAGCAGGAATTGGCAGTAGGTTTAAATTTCCTTTTAGTAATGGTTCAAGCAAGTGGTGAGAAAAGGTCAGAGGGTAGAAAGGAGATCGTGGAGGAAATAATTGAGTTATCAGATATGAATGGTGAGCCAGTATTATTTGTGGTTGAGAGAGAGACGGGATGAATAAGAGATCAAAAGACTTACCCCCTGTGTGGGTAGGTACGTTATGGATAGGGGGGATAGCGTGGTCACTAAGAAAAGACTGATGTTCAGATTTCTGAAACGTGGTTGGCGCGGGAAGGTTAAAGTCACCTAAGAGAATGAGGTGATGTTTACTGGAAAGAGAATCAAGGAGTTGCCCAAGATCATCAAAGAGTGGACCAGTTGGACCAGGAGGGACGCTAGATGGAGATAATGTGAACCGATTAAGGAGGAGGAATAGTAGAGATGGTGAATTGAAAAGATGTAGGAGAGGACATGACATTGCAGATTTGTGAGACAGTAAGGTGGGAAGAGAGTAGATGTCCGATGCTTCCACCTCTGCCAGTCAGTCGAGGAGAGTGGATGAATGATAGTTTGGAACAGTGTAGGGTTGCCCTAGTGGCACTGTCAGGTCGAGAAATCCAGGTTTCAGTGATAGCAAGAAGGTCAAGGGAGGAGAGCTGAAGTTGATGAGGTAAGGACGAATATAGAAGTTGAGTCTCACAGGAAGAGAGGCGAGGTGGAATGGGTGTACAGAGAGATATGGTTATCTTGTTGGCTTTGTTGGAAGGAGGTGGAAGAGAGATGGAGTAGTGGGAGGTTCGAGTTGTACGTTTTATAATAAGGATAGGAAAGGAGGAAGTTGTAGCCTGATTGTGGAAATCGTAGGGAGAGGTGAGTAGGAGGTGCAGCAAGAAGAACAGGACTGAATGCAGTGTAGGTGAGTAGTGCAGTGTGGATAGACAGTACAGTAATTAGGAAGCTAGGTGTACTCACATGTGCAAGTGCATGCAAATAGTTATTTTAGTGGAAGTGTTGAAGTTAGATTTTAATGTTGTTTGTGTGCTGTATGCAGGACATTTGTGTGGTAACCTGTGCCAAACAGGTGTTAACAGAGAACACAGAATAACATGGGGAAGGATATAGCAGCAACCCTTTGCTCTGTCTTCCCTTTGCTCTACAAGACTGGGTGAATACAAGCCCAAAGGACAGTGCTTATATACCCAAAGTAATGCAAAGTAACTTTGTCAGCTGTCACAGGGGCAATCCCTTGATCGACCTTAGATGCTTCTTTTAGGTCTCCTGAAATCTGCAGGCAGTCTTGGGCAAATGGAATGAGGGCTTCTGGTGGTGGTGTGGTGAGCTCTGTGTTGCTCCGAGCCCAGTTGAAGCCCCTTTTGAAGGTGGAAAGACCATCCAAAGATGACGCTTTGGGGGTCAGAGATCAATGGACAGTCCATAGATTGATCCTGAATGCTTCTTTTGGGCCTCCTGACCTCTGAAGGCAGCCTCAGGCAGATGGTAAGAAGGCTTCTGGTGGTGTTGGGATGAGCTCTGTGTTGCTGCCAGCCCAGTTGAACCCCTAGAATTGCACTTGGCAACAATCAATGCCGTTGTTTTTTTTATCACTCTTTGCCATTATCTCATGAAGACAGAAAAACATTTTTGGATTAATTTTCCAGTCCTCCGGAGCATTAAAACGGTGCTTCAAACAGGCATGACATGATGTAGCTACCTTTCCAACTATTTTAAGACAATGGGAATTTTGATTATTTTTGATGGCAGAGTGATGGGCAGGATGGATCAAAGTTTCTCCCAGCCACAACTGCTCAACCCACAAAAACGTTTAGTTTTATACCAGCATGACATTTTCACGTTTGCATAAAACCAATGGATTCTATGGAATTTGCACCCAATAAAAGCAGACATAATTTATAATGATGCATTGTTTATGCCTCCCACAGTTGTTAATTGTGGGAAGCATTTACTTTTTTTCAAAAACGTAATTAAACAAGTTTTAAATACTGTTTTAACACAATTTTTCCACAATGTGTTGGAAATGATGAAGATTGGAAAGGCAGGACTATACCCAACACAAAAGTGCATTGGCCCCATCAATTATACTAACGAGCCAAAAAAGGCCAAAATGTCTTATTTTTTCTACATGAATGTTCTTTGCATCAACCATTCAGATAGTCACATGAATTCCTGTGCATTTCATTGCCCGTTGAGTTTGAGCAGGGAGCTTTCCCGGTTTCTGATTGTTCTAGAGCCTCAGGAGGGTTACACTAACATGAAATCAGCAGAATGACAGCAGCAACACAATCTCCCAAGAAGATATAAGGTTCCAAATGTGTGTTCTTGTTATTGGGCAAAAGATAAAATAGATAGAGTAGTCAATTAAACTTAGTGATGTCAGGATGTCATTTCACCAAAATGCCAGGGGTAGCAGAAGTGACATCACATTACCCTTGACCGCTGATGACATCACAGGGAGTGAAGTCATTTGACCCCACCCCCAAGTGACATCACAGAAAGTGATGGCACATGACTTTCAGATGTGTCTATCACCCGTTTTTCCACCCAGAACATTCAAACACACACTATTACATTCCAACTCATTCACCCACCAGTCACTCACACATACACCTTCTCTTATCTCTACTCTCACTGCATTCTCCACACAGGCACACACCCACCCAGACAAACCAAAGGGTCTTCCCGTTGGGTATAGTTTATGTGTGACTCAAAATGCATTTGGCGTAAGATTATGCAAAAAGACTTAGGGCCTCATTACGACCCAGGCTGTAGCTGTGCCCTTATTAATGGCATGGCTGCCGCTGGTAATGATTTTTTACCTGCGCCCAGAAAAGGACAATAACCGTGTCATGCCAACTTTGGTGCACCCGGTAATTGCCCTTTTCTGGGCGCCGGTAAAAATTAATTCCCATTCCCATTTGAGCCCCAGAGGGCTCAATGGGAATGGGGAGGATGCTAACAACGGGCCTGTTAACGATGGACCCATTGTTAGCATCCTGGTCTGCTAGCAGGTCCCGCTAAGGACGCCTGGTTTTACCAGACGTCCTCAGTGGGACCCGCTAGCGGACCTCGTAATAGGGCAGCCCGGAATGTACGGTGCCGGTCCCATACCAGCACCATACATTCCGTGGCCGCCTGGGTCATTATGAGTCCCTTAATCATCTAATTCCTGGTGTATATTCTATATGTAAGTTTATAATGTAAGAATTGATGCAGAAAAAAATAATTATGAGTACTAGGACCGAAATATTATGTTAATTTATTTTATTGCAATGTTGGATGGCGTTGACCCAATTTTGATATTGTTTCTATCCTAGTCCCAATACATTGAGCCTCATTACGTGTATGGAGGTAGCCCTGCCCTTAATAAAGGCAGGACTGCCTCGATATCGGGTTCCAGTACCGGGTTCTGTGAATGAGGAATTACTGGGTCATTCCAACCTTGGAGGACCCGGTAATTCCTCATGCACAAAACCATTCACCATTCCCATTTGAGCCCTAATAGGGCTCAAAAGGAATGGGGATGGAGCTAATAACAGGCCCAATTTTACCAGACGTCTGTTCCAGGTGCCGCTAGGGGACCTCTTAATCAGGCATCCGGTAATGAACGGTGCCGGTCCCGTACCGGTACCCTTCATTACGGGAGCACAAGCGTCGTAATGAGGCCCATAGACTCTTTTCATACCATATCTGCACTTCAGTTCCAACATGTAAAATATTGGTTGAATGTTGGTTATCTCACAAACTAAGGGCCTCATTACGAGTTTGGAGGTAGCCATGGAGCTGTTAGCTCCATGGCTGCCTCCAAACCGGGCTCCATTACCGGGTTCCTGCAATGAGGAATAACAGGGTCATTCCGACATAGGAGGACCCGGTAATTCCTCCTTGCAGGAACCATTCCCCATTCCCATTTGAGCACCCATAGGGCTCAATGGGAATGGGGATGGAGGTAACAACGGGCATATTACAAGTGTCCCGTTGTTACCTCCCTCTTCCCCTCGCGGGACATGGAAAAGACATCTGGTTTTACCAGACGTCTGATCCGGGTCTCGCAAAGGGAACCTCGTAATCGGCCCCCTACATTTCGTCAGCGCCAGGGTCGTAATGAGGCCCTAAGTGTCTATAAATTACTGCAATAACAAATAAACAAATAACTGCTTTTCATCCCATGGTCCATTTTCTGCATCAATTGTTACACTATGAACTTACATACATATCATGTACACCAGGAATTAGATGGTTAAGTATTTTCTTACGCTGAATGCGTTTTGAGTCAGACCTAAACTATACCCAACGGGAACACCCTTTGGTTTGTCTATGTCTGATTGCTCCCTTTAGTTCCCGTTTAGTAGGGAGATCCCTTTAGTTTGATATATACACACCCACCCACAACATTCAAACAGGCACACTATCACATTTCTTTTCATTCGCACACCACTCGCTGTCCCATAGCACATGCATACATCTGACCCGTACTTCAGACATGCAAAATACACATCACATAAAAAAAAAACAATTAGCCTTCTTAACAGTTTTTCAGGTTTAGGTTCGTCACTCCAGGCCACCTTAGGGACCTGTGTGTTGATCATAAACAGGAACCAGCAAGCTGGGAGAGCTTCCTGGTTCCTGTGTATGAGACGCGAGGAAGTCGGAGGAGAAGGGCTTGGAGCTGAACGTGGCATGTGACACGTGCCATATGTCATGGTCAGCTAATCCTACTGAGCATTACCTTCGCACGCTGGAAGTCCCGGCCCACCCAGACCTAGTATTTTTTTGTTAACCCCTGAGTGATGTTTAGAATTGTTTCCTTTATGTTTCTTAGTGATTATATGAACTGCAAAAAATGCATGCGAAATCTGCAATTCTGTTATGATAAAATTATGAAAAGTGTGCTAAAGTGAAATATTGACTACCATTATTAAGAATTGTTAAGGATTGTTCTTATATACAGCTGAATACATATTTTAAATGAGGGGACAGTGTACATACATTTTCTTGCACAGCCGTGATATGTCAAGTCCAAATATCTACACAAACAATGTTTCACTTCATATAACAACTCTGTTTAAATGGTCAATTATCATGAATTGTCCAATACAGTGCTCACCAAATCTCGATACATTACAATGGGGGCCGTGTATTTATTTTTGGCCATGAATGAACACTTGTACATAAAAGATATTTCACATCAGGACACAATTTAAAAGTAAAACTGCAGTGACTATTTACAAGTAAACCGGGATCACACGAAAGACGAGACCAGTGTTTTTTTAAACATATTTATAGTTTGAAGTGATAATTACACTATGTAGAACTTCTATAACTTTTCCATTAGCCCTTGTTTTTGGCCATTTTCCAAAGTAACGTTACTCTGTTTTTCATGCACGTGTTGTACATCATACAAAAAAGGTACAGTATATATGTTACCTTATGTCATATGTTGTACCTTACACAAAAGTAGACAGGGATTGCCCATTGAGTATACATTCAAGTATGTACAGTTCTGATGCTGCACATTTTTTACCTGTCTCACAGATATCCTTGCTCAAGAAGCTCATTAGGACTGTAGTGGTACAACGGCTGCATGCCTATATCAAGTAGAAGGATTCTTGATGCTTTTTCAACCAGAGTTAAGTTGTGTTGGTGTTGTGGTCTCAATAGGGGATGGCATTAGGAGATTGCTGCATGGTAGCAGCATCATAGGACCGATTTTTCTAGCTCTTTATAGTGCATTCTGAATTTATTAGGGTCAACAATTCCTTTCACTGATGCCACATTAATAGCATTTGGATTAAAGAGCTTGCATTTAACTGGCTCAAATATGTTGTCAGAAAGTACCCAGACGATGTCTTTACACCCATAAGATTGATAAACAACAAACACTTCTTGCGTAGTGGAACAGTTGTTGTCATTCTTAACTGTTATTCAACCTAGAAATGTAACTTCTGGCACACCATTAGAGCCAAACGGGTATGTATTCTTGGTTTCATGCTGGAGGTCTCTAGATGGGTTTTCCCAATCTAAGGAGGATTATGGGGTCATACGTCTCTAAATTCAAGAACTGCAGGATTGTGATCATTCCCCTAAAAGACAGGATTTGGTCTCTGCCACTCAATTCAAACCTTTGGCTCTAAGCTTCTAGCCTAAAATGACTCTGCCTTCGTGTCATTGGTGATGCACCAACACCCACAAGAACATGGTGATCCATGCTTTGGGCCTCATCAGGAGTGGGCGGTAACCCAGCGGTAAATCTGCTGGCATACCGCCCAATGCAATTAGCGTTACCACAACTCGGATCAGGACTATTAGTGCCGGATACCGAGTTGTGGTGGGTCAGAAAGTCCCCATTCATATTGAGTCCGTTGGACCCAATGGGTCATATTTGGCACTATTACTACAGTGCTAATTGTGCTGTGGTAATAGTGCCGAAAAATGGGCAGATAGTGGCCATATTTACCCCAGCTCAAAACTAGAGGTAAATCTCCAACTTCCCTCCCAACTCATAGTTGGGCGGAGCAGTAATGCGGCAGTAATAGCATTACTGCTGCTTTTTTACCGCTCATTCTAACTTGTGAAGACCCCCTAAATGCGGTGGTAGGGAATTTCAGAATGAGCCTCAAAGTGCACTACTGAACAAGGTGAGAGAGCATCGACCTCCAATTCTCTGCTCTTGTTTATGTTCATCAGAAAAAAGAAAATGTATCAAGGTGGGGCCCTTTTCCACACGTTGAATTGCATTTCATTACATTTTTTTTTTTTATAAAGTATTTTATTGTTTTTTAACATAATACAAATAATCACAATAAAGCAACAAGCAAACAAATCAACTTAAAGACTGTCATGGTCATTCAGAATCAATGAAGGTAGTACCATAGCATCAGAAGTCGAGCGGCTTCCTCAAAACATGTAGCACTATGTAATACAGATACATATGCTAATAGGAAACAATTTTTGATGGATTGTTAAGCAGTACAAAACTGTAGTACGGTTCTAAAAGGTTTGTGCACTATCCTTTTTCTCCCTACATTACATTTTCTTGCATTGTCCAGTTGCCTCTAGCCCATAAAAGTTTCCAATTTGACACGTCTTTTAAAGGATTGGGCAGAAAAAATAAACTTGTAGATGTGGCTGTTAAATGAGCCAATGTTTTTAGATTATCATTCTCAATTGTTTATGTTAGCATTAAGTAGACCGTCTTCTTACTAAATTCCATCTTAAGGCCCTCATTACAAGTCAGGCGTTAAAGGTTTAACGGCGCTGTCGGCGCCGTTAACCCTTAACGCCTGATTCACACTTTAACGCCTGCTTTTTGCAGGCGTTAAAGTCCAAGGCTCTAAGCGACCTTGGTGCTAATTAGCGGTTTCCCCATCCCCATTATGCCCTATGGGGCAAAAATGGGAATGGGAAGGGCAAATGGTGAATGGGGAATTACCGCCCCACTCACCTTGGAATGGGGCGGTAATTCCGCCATCCACCATGGCGGAATCCGGCATGGACCATGGTGCTAATAGCACCATGGTCCACCGCCTGACTTGTAATGAGGGCCTAAGTATTATGCGCTTGTTGATGTAGTATAAATCACTCAGCATCATTACTAGTTTGGTGGTAATACCACCGAGATACCACCAAACAGTGTTACCATCACCACCAGATTGCAAGTGGTGGTAGGCCGTGTTAGTCTCTATTAATTGGAGTCCATAGGACTTCAGGGGGCTTTTGGCAGTATTACCCACAGGCGGTATTACCACCATAGTAATACTGCTGATTTGGCCGTTTCTGAACTGCCTTGACTGCTGGATGTTTTTCTCCTGCCTTACCTCCAAACCTGTAGTTCGTCGATGTGCTAATAAGGTGGTAATACAGTGGTAAGGACACTGGTGCCGGTAATCCCTTGCCACCCTATTCCGAGGTCCCTTAGCAGGTCCCTTCCTTAACCTCCAAGGTTGGAATGACCCGGTAAGTCCCTATTTCGGGAACCCAGACCCGGAATGTGGTAAGGGGGTAGCCATGGTGCTAATAGTACCATGGCTACCTCTTACGTCGTAATGAGGCCCACTGTCTTTAATTCCTCTGCAGAATATAAAAATTCCATTAATGAATCTACGCCATGAAAGTGCTTCATACGTAAATGTTGATATTGTGCTAGGATAGGTATGGTTTCCTCCAATCCCCCCAACACAGTTATTGCTCAGGAGGATTGAAATATAGGGCCTCATTACACCGTAGGCGTTAGGGATTTAACGTTACCGGTAATGGAATACCAGTAACGTTAAATGTCCATGCGGATTACGACCCGGCTCACCGCCATTAGCGGCACTGCTAAGTACGGTGCCACTAATAGCAGTCAGTCCACATGCGCGCGACCCTCCATCCCATAAATAACGACATGTCGCCAATAGCACATCATCACAAGGCAAGTGTACATGCCATTAGCGGCATGGTAAATCCCCCAAAACCCCTTACTGGCATGGTGCTAATACCGCCATCGCGAATCACCCGTTAAAAGAACTGTGCAGTGTTACCACCTGCCACAGGTGGCCAAAATCAGCACAGGTGGAGGCAATGGAGTCTGTGGCTGCTTAAAAGAAGCACACCACACCCCTTCCCACAACCCTTCCCACACCAAGATGGTTCCAATACTGGCAGCATTACATGGCCTGGAGGACCTGATTGCAGCGCAGCTGCAACAACAACAGGTAGCACAGAGGAGATGCAGGAGGAGGAGGGCAAGACAGGCACAACAAGCACCACCACGGCACCTAATCATACCACAGAGGCATCCACAAGTTCCCAGGATCAGAGCCAGTCCATTTAACCTAACACCTGAGCAGATACACACCCTGTACCGTCTGGACCGGGATACCATCACCAGCATCGTGGACATGATACACGACGACATTGTGAGCCTCATAGACATCAGAACTGCCATCCCCCCTCTACTGAAGGTGGTGACTGTGCTCAACTTCCTGGCCACAGGCACCTACCAGCATACAGTGGGGCAGGTGCATGGCATCTCCCAACCAGTATTCTCACGCACACTGAACCAGGTACTCGATGCCCTCCCGAAGCATGCACCCGAACACATATCCATGCCACGGACTGGCCAGGAGATTGCAAACACCAAAGTTGGCTTCTATTCACTGGCAGGCATCCCAAGTTGCATCAGGGCCATCGACTGTACACATGTGGAATTGGTCGTCCCACATCACAATGAAGTAGTGTACCGAAACAGGAAGCAATTCCACTCCATCAATGTCCAAATGGTATGTGACGCCAACAAGATAATCACACATTGCTGTGCCCGATTTCCCCGATCTACCCATGATTCCATGGTCCTGCGGAACTCAACTATCCCCCGCTACATGGAGCGAGAAACGGGACAACGTTCGTGGCTACTTGGTGAGTAGCAGGCCAAGCACATGGCAGTGTGATTGGGGGGGAGAGATAGATACTCCATATGGGTGTGCTTGGGGGGGAGAGATAGATACTCCAACTGGGTGTGCTTGGGGGAGGGAGAGATAGATACTCCAACTGGGTGTGCTTGGGGGGGAGAAAGATACTCCAACTGGGTGTGCTTGGCGGGAGAGAGATAGATACTCCAACTGGGTGTGCTTGGGGGGAGAGATAGTTACTCCAACTGGGTGTGCTTGGAGGGGAGAGATAGATACTCCAACTGGGTGTGCTTGGGGGGAGAGATAGATACTCCAACTGGGTGTGCTTGGGGGGGAGATAGATACTCCAACTGGGTGTGCTTGGGGGGGAGAGATAGATACTCCAACTGGGTGTGCTTGGGTGGGGGAGATAGATACTCCAACTGGGTGTGCGTGGGGGGGAGAGATAGATACTCCAACTGGGTGTGCTTGGGGGGGAGAGATAGGTACTCCAACTGGGTGTGCTTGGGGGGGAGATAGATACTCCAACTGGGTGTGCTTGGGGGGGAGAGATAGATACTCCAACTGGGTTTAGCCTGTAGTCCGTCGTCCAAATGCACATACAGATGTACGCCAACGTCCATCTGGGAGGGCCGCAACGTACTTGAGATGAACGGAAATGCAAGTATATGCTACACAACACAGATGACAATCCAGGTCTAGAAACATCAAACATCAATCCACATCCACATTGCACAACATTCCACGCCACAAAATACACAAATGTCATCCATGCCGTCAACATAGTCATGCAGAATTCGTCCAGCACAACATCAATGATGCATTGTGCCCTTCAATGTATGCTAAGGGATACCCCTAGCCATAGCAATGCACCACAAACCCATAGCACCACTGAAGTGATGCCTCTCAGCATGGCAACATCAATGTTGGAAGGGAAGTACACCACTAGTGTGGTACCAAATTTGCCTGGGCACAGGGACACCTAATACCTGGCCTCACCCAGGACATGTCAATTACTGTTGGAGGCATCAATGGGGCATGTCTACTTGCAGGGTTGAGCTCACCTTTGCACATTGCAGTTACACAGATCATTTGCATGTATGCTGTTAAGTGTGTACTTGAATCTCAATGCCAAGTCAATGTTTGTGATATGAACTGGCCACACTTGTGGTGAAAAGTAACAGAACCCCATTACTTCCCCCATATAGGTGATGCCGTCTATCCCCTGAAGAGGTGGCTCCTCACACCTATACGGAACCCACAGAACAGGCACGAAGAGGAATACAGTCGTGCACATACCCGTGCCCGCATCGTGATCGAGCAGACTTTTGGACTTTTGAAGTCACGGTTTAGGTGCATTAGCAGATCTGGTGGCGCTCTCCTGTATGACCATGAGAAGGTGGCCAAGATCACCATGGCATGTGTCATGCTGCACAATATGTGTATCAGACAGAATGTGCCACTGCCCCCTGACGTTGAAATAGAAGCACCTGATGAGGATGGTGATGAGGATGGAGGTGCAGGGGATGCAGGTCATGCAAGAGGGGATGGCCAGGAGGGATGTGCTGTGAGACAGCATCTGATCAGCCAAATCTTCTGAGTAGCATGTTCTCGTACAGTCACCTGGATATGGCTAGTGATGCACTGGTGTCTGTTTGTTAGCTCACAATGGACCCTGGCGTCAATAAATTACACATACACAATGAGGAAGTCCAGGCCTGTGTTTTGCTCAAACACCAGTGTATTTATGAACTTAAACAGGAAAATGTGCATGTCCCCGAACAGCCCACCACCCTGCACCCCACACCCACAACTGTCCCATCACACCCTTCCCCCCACCCCCCACAACTGTCCCATCACACCCTTCCCCCCACCCACCACAACTGTCCCATCACACCCTTCCCCCCACCCCCCACAACGGTCCCATCACACCCTTCCCCCCACCCCCCACAACTGTCCCATCACACCCTTCTCCCCACCCCCCACAACAGTCCCATCACCCCCTTCCCCCCACCCCCCACAACAGTCCCTCATGTGTCTTCCACAATGTTTGCGTCCAGGCATGCACGCGGAAGCATGGACATTCACTCCCTATTGGTCATTGCCAAAACCAGCATTTGGAGGCTGCCTAGAGGTGCACCTGGTGGTGCGTGCGGAGCATCGGAGTGGGCTTGTCTGCCGCGAACTGGCGGACGAAGAAGTGGCAGACTGTCCTGGTGCTGGTGGTGGTGGGAATTGGCAGCCATTGCGTCCACAATACGTGTGAGAACCTCCCGAACTCGGATGAGCTCCCCACACATCCTGTCTGTGCATGCCTCCATCCCCTCCCTGGAGTGCCTGGATGTCTCCCCAATCTCCGTCATGACACGGGCAGTCTTCTCCACATGCTGACCAACCAGCACAGTGAGACCCTGTTGCCGCTGGCTGATGCTGGCCAGGTCAAGGGCAGTGTCGGGCTGTGGTGGTGTGGCTGCTGTGCATTGTGATGCTGGCAGGTGTACAGATGGAGGCACCGGGGGGCTACTGAAGGCTCCCATGGTCTCGTTACCAGTGACGGTGGAGCCAGGTGTGTGCTGGGGTGATTGCTCTGGGATTCCAGGGGGGCTTGGGGTGTGCATGCCCAGGTCGAATTCTGTTGGGTCCTCCACATCAGATAATGGTGCAGTGGCTGCCGCCTCTCCTGCCGAACTAGCTGCAGCTGAGGGTGGTCCCTCGGTGGCTGTGATTGGTGGTGGTGAGTGAACCTCCGTAGGTGGGGCAGTTGGGTTTGGTGTGGCCTTGGCAGTGGCGCTTGACCGATGTTTGAGACCCTGCAAATGGAGCCTTGTGCCTTTTCCCCTTGATGTCATGGGGGTGTCCTCGGTCGGCTGTGGCCTTTTTTTCTTCTGCGCAGGGGGTGCCCGGGATGCATCCTCACTGTCTGTATGTGACCCTGTCGGGGACAAGAAATGGGATGGCATTGGTTACGGTTCAATGTACGTAATGCAGGATACATCATCAATGCAGTTGTGGGCATTTGGACTTCATTGTGAAGGATGCAGGTGATGTGTCAGTTCAGTGGCTCATCCATGCAGTGTTGTGTGTAGCACTTGGCTCCGTTGATGTGTGCATGTATGTGTGTGTTTGGGTCTGGCACTGACATGGGTGGGATGCATGTGTGGATGTTTGGCCATCCGTGAGGTGATTCTGGGCTGACCAGTAGATTCACATTGCATGCTTTCATCAGTACACTTACCACCATCCGAAGTGTTTGCCACGCCATGCTCCATCCTCCCGACTCCCTTGATGCATTCAACTCCGATGAGGTTGGCGCATGTCTCCTCCCATTCCTTTAGTTTAATTGGCGACCCAGATCCACCTGCGGCGGCAATGTTATAATTTTCTGCCAGGATCATTCTGACCCGGAGTCTCAGGTCATCCCATCTTTTCCGGCACTCTCGTACATTGCGGGTACTGGTGCCCACAGCACTTACTTTCAGTGCCACTTCAGCCCAGATAGCCTTTTTTTTAAGGAGTGTCTCCCGCCGCATGTCGTTTGTGAAGACCACTGCAGCATTGTCAGATAAGGTCTGGGTCAGCATATGTAGCTCCTCAGTTGAAAACTTTTCTTTCCGCTGGTGGTCAGTTGTTTTTTAAGTGCCTTGGGCATGGTAAGGGTGTTCCAGGAAATCTCGAACAGCAAAGTACTACAAACAGGTCCAGGGGGCAGAGGATGGCAATGGATTGTGTTTTTAAAGATGGCCGCCGTGCTCTTTCCCGCTCCTGTGCGATGACGCTGTTTCCGGTTCCGCTATTTAACGGTCACCGCTATTAGCGGTCACCGCTATTTGCATGCTGCGTCAAGGCGGAGTTGCTATCTGCACTGTCGTCGAAGCTGGTAAGAGACTTTTGGGGGAGTTTAGCGGCATGGCAGTAGGGGCATTACCAGCATGGTGCAATGCTCGTGTCCGCGTACTCGTAATGGTACGCTATTAGCGCCCTCCTGTGAGGGCGGACACGTTAAGGGCGCCATGCCGGTAATTTGCAATTTTTAGCGCGCAACGTGCAATGAGGCCCATAGATTCTTTACCTATAGCTCTTTGTGGTTAGCCCCAATGAAAACAAAGTCATTTTTTGTCATAAAAAAGTTCTCCCATTTCTGTGAAGCTGTGAACAAAGAAAGACATGATTTTACATGATTAATTGATGCATGCATGTAATAATACATCATCTGGTGCCAGCCACATATAGTCATTCGATTGTACATTTTTCAATTTAAATATATACTGGAAACATTGTTCTTAGACGTTTGGAAGTGTGTTTAGCCCAGCTCTTCTTGGTTTTGCTGCCAATAGCAGTTTACATTTGTGAAGTTATAATGTAGGAGTCCATCCAGGAAGTCTGTCTACTTTTTATTCATTTAGGCTTTTATATGGGTTTACAACATAGAAAACCTTTTGCCCAAGTCATCATCCTAAAAACACATCATCATTAAAAAGCCATCTCAGTCTTTCTCATCTGTACAACGTAATATCTTATTCAGATGTCCATTGATGTCCAGTAAATTCGATATAAAATACACTCCACCCCTCCTCCTAGGTCCTTTCCAAGTTGTGAATCACCACTGCTGTTTTCCATGTAATGGGGACCCGTTGTGATTTCCAGATGAATTCAAACAGATCATTCAGAAATATAGGCCATTGATGTGGGTCCTGATTCAACATTTCATTGGTCATCCCATCTAGGCCTGGGACTCTTGAGTTACTGGCCTTCACAATAATCTCCTCAACAGAGGTTAGTTCTATCCCCAGATTCTCCAACGAGTTATTCCTCTGGACAAAATTAGGTGGCTCCTCTTCATATATATCGAAAAACGTTGAGAAGTAGGCTGCCCAGGTTTTAGCTGATATGGGGTTTGTTGTTATGGCATTTTATGGGGCGTTCATCTCATTCATTGTTAGCCATATTTCTGCAGAAATTTTGGGACTGATCTTGCACAGCATTGCTTCAGAGTCCCTTTGCAAAAGCCTCTTCTTATGCAAGCACACCCAGTTACAGTATTGATGCTTCAGTTTATGACTTGAGGATCAGTCTTGCAATGTAGAAATCTCACTAAGCGAACACATTTGGGAATTGAGAGTTTTCTTCTTTCTAGCCAACTACTGATCGTAAATTTGGTGATGACACATGATCTTTTTTCCTCTGTGGCTTTCTGTGTCACACATTCTTGCAGCATAATAGAGTAGTCGATAGTTTGCTCTCCTTCCTTGTTGAGAAATTGTATTATTGTCAATCTTAGTTTGTTTTTGAGCCAACCAATGTTTTGTGTGCCAATTCTTAGCTTGTTTCTACCAGGGGTTATTCCTATTACCCCCTTTTACAGAGCCCATTCTGGATAGCTCAATGGAGCACATGTTAACTTAGAAGATTGTGGTCTCTTGCTGACATTTCTTGAACTATCATTGTCCGAGCAACCGAAGTCATGTTGTGGGACATGCATATGTAGTCTAGAATTTGAACGCCCTTTTTCCCTTTTCTTGTTATATTTGCTGGGATGTCTCCCTGGATGTTACCATTCAGAATATCTATATTTTTAGAAAGCAGAATGTTTCTCTAGGATTGACCTCTTATTTCAACTGGCTTAGTCAGATCATCCTCATTAAGTACTCTGCTTTTGTCAAAGCAAATGCAGTTCAGTTTGCTGCATATGATGATGCATGGATCTTGCCACTTTTCCATTTGCTGGTCCACCAGGTCTGATATCTGTTCAGGAAGATCTTGTGTTTCCGTAATTTCCAGATTCTAGTAAAAAATAACAATAACCAGTGTCCTTTGGACATTTCTTGCCCCTTTTGACATCTCCAAGACTAACATATGAATGTATGGGTTGGGATGTAGCAATTGCAGTGGTGTAAATTGGGCTCTGTTTTTATGGCAGTCAGTAATTCAGACATAGGTCCACCTTTTAACCCCTTCACAGCCGGGTTCAGGAAAATGGTATCGGGATCTCCCTAAGCCATGTCTCTTGGAGAAATCTTGTCAAAGGAATCAAACTGCAGTTCCCCTTTGACAAACAGATGGGCAAACCCCTGCGTGTTCCAATTACCAAATGTGAAGTCTTTCTGGTCGGTGGGTTCTTGGCATTATGATTTACTGATTTTCTCTGCAAGGAAATCCACCAGCCAGTTCCAGTTTTCTTCGTTTCCCTCCTTTTTTGCTGTTAGGATATCAACCCAGGGATCACTTTCTGTCTTCAGATCCTACACCATAATTTTCATTCTCAAGTGCCCGTCTGTATTTAGTGCCTCCTCTTCGTCTCCTTCCAATTTCAGATTTGGATTGATAGCCTCTCCTACTTACAATTTCTTTTGGTTTCCTTTACCCGATGTTTGGGGTTCTTGTTCCGTCAAATCGAAGTCCATTGGCCAGAGACGATAAGCCTCCTTATTTAACAGTTATCTTATTATAGCTGAACAGGTGTACAAGATCCCCTTGTCCAGCCTTTCTTCCTCTGGGAATTTCCAAGTCATCCAATGTTAAAAGTTTTAGACTAGGGGCATGATGAAGAAGACGGACCACATTGGCTTGATTCAGTATTATTCCATCATTCAGATATAGTATTCTTTCCAATACCAGGCCATCTCGACGCGATTGGTGTCTTCTTCGTGGGGCCTTCTTTGGGTGTTTACTTGATTGCTGGTTATACTTCTCTTCATTATTTGCCACTGTGTCCATCCTCTCTTTCTGCACCAATCCTCTCCTTCTTTCTTCTATTATGTTAATCGGAGGGAATCATGTTCTGTTAGATATTTATTTCTTTCCTTGTATTTTTGGTATGCAATTCCCCCCTCCTAGTTGGTTAGTATCCTCCCATTCCACAACCCTCCTTTTCTCCATCTCCCCTGATTTTCCTCGTTTCGTGGGAATGCTCAACTGTGGGCTGCGGGCTCTTTGTTCTGTTGACCCTGAACTTTCAGTGTCTCCACCCTTATGCTCCGATGGTTTGGTTGCGTTTTTCCCTTCAACCCTAGTGTGGGTCATTTTTCCTCTTGCCACCTCACATGGGGGGGCTAGGCCAGAATTATCATTCTCTGATTCTCTTCTCGAGCGTGGTTCCTTTTGATTTTCAAGTCTCTTTGCAGGCTTATTTCCCTCTGGCCTTTTCCTCAGCCTGTTGCTCACTTCCTCTATCACACTCTCTGTAGTGTCCAGATTGATATTACTTAGCTCGTTCTCTGGTCTGCTGGTTTCTTCAAACGAATCACCTTCCGACATTGTATATGTTGAGAGATCGATCAGGTCCATCAGATCAGTGTCATCCCCCTCATCCATTTCATCTGAATTCTCCTGTTGAGCGCTCATTAATTGTATTTTGTTATTCTGATTCTTTTTTCTGAGTCTTTGATTTGCTCACCATATGAGTTTTGATAAGATGCTTGTTCTGTGGTATGGTTAGGTTCCTAATGAAGGGACAGCTTCCATTCTATGTTTGCTTTGGTAGTTTACCTCTATTTTTAGACTTTTTCTGGAGGTCTTCTTTAATCTGAGCACCATTTGAGGGATTTTTCTTCAATTTTTCTGAATGAAGTATTGTTTGAACTGGAGCCTCCTTTTGGTCCTTCCGATGTTTCTTAAAAATATCAAAGACCTTCTGCAGCACTTTACCCTTCTGCTCCAATTTCCCCTTTTTTGGGATCTATCTTGGTTTCTTGTCTTAATATATTGTTTGATGGTCTTTCAAGATCCTCTGTTAGTGCTGATGTACTACTCAATTTGTCTCCCATCTCTTGCTGTTCCTTCAACTTGTCCGAGTTATGGTCCTCAGCTGCCCTCATTTGCTTCAGTACCTTGGCCAAACTCTCTTTCAATGGGGCTCGTTCCATGTCCGATCCAGTTAATTGACTGTCGATAATAATTTCCAACGGGGGCTCCATATCCACATGAACTATGCTGCCATTAACTGATTTGTGAGCCACAAGATCTGTTGATGGATTGGCCGTCACTGCTGATGGTGTGGGGATCCTCTTGTTCTTCTTGTCTTTGATAATAGGCTCCAATATGTTGCGTAGAAGATTAGAAACACAAGCTGAGCTGCTATCAAGTTTATTTTGGATTTACGTTATACATCCTTTGACAAACACCATTTTAGATGGCATCATGACTATCATGGTGGTCTGATCCTTTAATTGGTCCCCTATGTTCTCATAAAGTTTCATAAAGGGGGCCGTTGTAGCAGCGAGAGCGGTGAGTGTTGAGAAGTCTGTTTCCTTTGCCCTCTCTGTATTCACTTCTGTATGTTCTCTGATAGGTACTCTTTCTATTAACTCTTCCGTCATTGTGGCACAATCCATTGTGATTATTTCTTCAGTTCTGCATTCTTCACTAGGTAATTCCGTCCTCTCTCTTTTTGAAGCTCCATTTACTTTCGTAGTATGACGTATCATTCTTCTTGGTTCTTCTCTTGCTCCCCCCATTGGAAGGGTGGTTGGCATAGTTAAGTAGGATTTCTTACTGGATTTTTGGTCCGCCTTGGCCAGCTCAGCCGTCCAGGTCCCTAACGCTTCCTTTACAGAGGCATCAGCCCTCTTTGGCAACATGATGAATGTTCTTTTGTTTACATCCCCTTTTCTTTGTAGAACTCCTTTTTTTACCTCAAATATCCAGAAGCTTGTGCAGTTTCCTCCTTTGTGGTTTAAGTTTTTACCAAAACTTCCTGCCCCCTCTACCAAAATAGTCTTTTCCAGCAGGACTTGATCCGAAATCTCTCCCCTTGACTATGGCTTCTCAAGTGTAGTTCTTAAGGTTGATATTTGTTCTGTGTATAACCTCTCCCCAGGTTCTTTATAGAAGAAGCACTGTTTTGCCGACAATCTCATAGGTGCTAGCCCTGGTAACTTCCATATGTTTTTCTCTGATGGAAGGCGTTCACTTATCTCTTTCCGGGTTATGGTGAGCGGTCCTCTCCCTGAGAGGTGTTCACTAGAAGCTGTTTTTAATAATGTGTTTGGGAAGAATGTCAATATGCCAGTGGGAGTAACCGAGTGAGTCAAACTGCCTGTCGGAGTTGACTCCAAGACTTGATCATTGTTGATTCTGTTTGCTGCTTTAAATAAATACAGCGCAGTCGATTATGCATGTTCCATCACGGTTTCCATTGTGTCAGGCCTCTCACTTGGGCGGGCTGGGCAGCTCTCCACTACTTCCAATGCTTCCCCCAAATGAATGGAGGGGGGTGCCAGGATTCTGGAATTTCCCACTACATTTGTGCTTAATGCTGTTATTCTCGACCCCAACTCCCGTAATCCCACCCTCTGTGGGCTGGCTGTCTGCCTCGTGATTGTTGCAAGTCATTGCTTCAAAGTGACTCCTTTTGTCTCCAATGGCCTGAGACTGGCGTGTTCCTCTAGCTGCCTCTAAATGTCAAGGTCAGTGCTCCTTAAAGCCGTGAATAGCAGGGACCCATTTGGCGGTTAATTGTGCATGAATAGTGCCCTAATAGCACCAATAGAGACTTGCACTTTAAAGGGGCAGGCAATCAGTCCCCTCACTGATGTGTCCCTTGAGAGTGGGAAACCCTCTCCCTCATTCGGGGCACTCACCTCCATGTTGGAGTTACCCGCGGGTGACTCACTGTGGTGCGTTGTGACGTCTCGATCACAGCCTCCATCTGTAACTGCATTGAGGGTAGGGAGTCGATGATAAGGTCACACCCATCAATTGTGAAAAGTCGCTTCTCCGGCATCCCACTGCACGGGCTTAGCGCAGACGTAGCCCAGACTGCAAAGACTGCCTTCACCTCTGCTACAGCTCTGCGAACGCTCTACGTTGTGGGCTGGTTTTTAAAGCAGGCTCCTCCTCAAAACCTATCAACTCTAGCATTTATGGGGATGTTGTCATGTTTTTATTGATGTTTAGTCACACTCCTGTTTCTCCATTTCGCTAACATGATCTTTAGTACTTTTACAAAAGGCTTATACCCGTATCAGCTCTTATGATTATCAGATTAGGATAATTGTATTATTCTGAACTAGTTCCCAACCAGTTTTGAATTAATTCAGGGATGTCAGTTGGGGGTCCCCCTCTACTACCCATAGACTTGTCCTTGCTATCCTTGGGCTACTGGACAAAGAGGCAGTGCCAAGAGCCGATACATGTGTTGCATCTGAAAAAGCAGCTGAATGTGCCACAACTTTTTTCACCTGGAATCTAGATCTCGTTAGAAATAAAAGGGAGGGAGGGAAAACCAGGATGCTGCCATCAGTAACAAGTTGGCAGTCCATCAGTGAAGAATGCCTGAATGGTTGTGTTCAGAGGCGAGGATGTCTGTGCAGCTCATACCCAGTACTGTAGCAGCAGGAAGGGAATGGGGGATAGGTCTAGCTAGCTGGGAATGGTTACGAGCAGCCTGCAGTACTCAGTGATAGCACAGCAGAAACACAAATCTCATCAGTGTTTCTCGTTGTCTGCTTTGCACATCCAGTGATCCACTGGGCTTGTGATGAGAGGGGTGTGCCCCGATGGTTTCTGTCACCAATCCTGCCTGGGCACTGTGTGACATGACCCAAATATGCCAGACCTGCATCACATACTTCCTCTAGATAGACGCAAGGTGAGATAATTTACAGGAAGTTGCCCACCGCATTTGAAGTAAACCATCTGCTGCTTTCGCACACAAAACACAAAAATATAATATATATTACATGGCCTGCGGTAGCGGCCATGTAGTTATGGTTAAGTTGCTAAACCCATAGGAAGAGCACAATTTGGGCGGCTTATAACTTCGCTCCCCCTGGACAAATCCTCACCAAACTTTGCAAAAAAGGTATATGGTCCACTCCAAATTATTTTGGTGAGGTTTGGTCCTGTAGTATAATTTAGCGTGTTTTGGAGTGCAGCGCCACTGCATGGGATCACAGTATTGCTGTAATGTGGTACAGCAAGCCATGTGTTGCCAGGGTAACATATGGACAGGTATATGAAGACAGGATATTTATGTTAAAGCACACCATTTTTCTCAATACTTAGTTTAAAAGCACACCATTTTTTTTCTCACCTGAAATGCCTCAATTACAGGAGAAACATTATATACTTAATTAATTAACTTGATTAACAAATACTAACACGATTTTAACTCCTTAACATTATAATGTGTTCTCCATGTGCAAAATGAGGCAGGCTGAGATTCATTTTAAACGTGTGTTCAGATTTTTTTTTCTCTCTCTTTGCTCTGTTCACGGTCTTTGCAGGAAGCAAAAATTCGAATAGCAGGAAATCAGTTAGATACAGTTGCTTACTGTAAAAGTGAGCCATTGTTGAGGAAGGAGGGTAGACTATTGTGTATTTTGATTGGTGACACGCCACCTTAGGGGCTGTAACAGATGTTTCTTGAAGCAGCTCGGGGAGAAGAAGAGGGAGAAGACATTTTGCAGAGTTGCAGTGAGGTTGCCTTTGTTCTGCTGCTGTGAGGAGCTGGACCACTGCCCTTCAGAGACTGGGTTTCCTAGTCACTTGGCACCAGCTTGAGAGATGCATGTTCTTGCTGGGTGCTTCAAATAAAGAAAAGAAAAAAGAGCCCTGGGTCACTGCTCAAAGACGACAAGCCAGGAGACTTCGCATGCTGAAAAGCTACAAATAGCTGGAAAATATACAAATGGAGTGGGATTGCTGTGACTGCCGGACGAATGATCTACTATTAGACAGGCAGTGTAGCAATAGGGAATTCTCCTGTGTTTAAATGCCACTTTATAATGTTGCCATCTAAATGACTGTTCTTTTTATTGTTGCAAAGGTAACATGAAATGCCTTGTATTTTTGCACTTGTTTCGCTTCTGTTTATTCTAGAAAAGACTGCCTCGCAAAGCTGGTAATGTATTATTTTGAAATGAAACTGTAATCACAGCCTGTGTAAAGGTTTTTTTTTTGCTTCTGTCTTTCTCTGGTGCATTTAGCCCATATCACATACTAAAAGGGGAGGTTATTAGGTAATGTATGTGCCAAACCTCGTATGCAGATGAAGTAATGTTATGAGCAATTATAAATAGCTGTGCGCGTTGTTCCACTCAGGGTATGTATGTGTGTGTGGCTTCTGAGTTAAATATAATGCAATAGTCTGCTGAGCCTATATGAATCAGCAGAGAGAGGCCTATGGAAACATAGTCGCACTAATGTAAATAAATTGGTGATAATACCACATGTTATTGTGAATACTCCATGGAAACATAGTCTAACTAATGTAAATAAATTAGTGATAACAGCCATAGGCGGCACTCTATGTGAAAATTGTAGTATCCATAAAATGTAGGCCCAAGGTCTCTCTAGTGATCACACAAACAGACCAAGCAAGAAGAAGGGGGTTTTGTATATTGGGGACCACAAGTAGAACAGAAAATCATGCTCATTACTATACCACAACGAAATGTATACCAACCAAATGTATCTGTGTACTGAAATAATGCATAGCCACTATACCATTATAATACCAAACCCAATCTAAATGCAAGGAGTGATTATTGCTAAATTATTTTGTTTTTGGCGGTAAGAAAATACCGCTGGGCCCTAAATCTACACAAAATACCCTACATATTTATGGTGCGTTGCAGGCTGGGAAAGTGATCATAGAGCACCTACTGGGCGTGGCAAATGTGTCTCACACTGCCATCTGTACATTAAAGGGAACCCATTTCATAATAACAGTGTGTCACTAAAAACGAATTTCAGAATGTCTCAAATGGAAGCCACATTCCCAGAGTTAGTGCAATATTTAGAGGCTAAATTATTTGCACATGGGACCTGGTCATTCAATAGTACCTTAGAATGGCATGACCGCATTCATGGTGAGGTGCAGAAAGAAAAACTAGACAATATTTTTGCAGAAGGCAGCATAATTCAGGTCTGCCTTCTAAGGTTATTAAATGCAGCTGATAAACATGCAGAGAAAGATTGTTTGATACGGCTATGCGCCAAGATCTGGTTTATTTTGAATAGGTCCCTGCGAATGCAGGAAAATGATACCCAGCTAATTAACAGGTTATAGACTGACATAGATGGGGCAAGTAAGAAAGAGGAAATGTTAGGAGCAGAATTAGAAGGATGTCAGAAAGATATGCAGTTAAAGTGCAGAGATTTTGATATTCACCTGTCCAAAAGCAAGACACAGTTTGAAGACAGTGAACAAGAATTGGTACACTTAAAAGCATTGGTGGACCACATTAGACAAGATAAAGATGAGATGGTTTTAGAAATGCAAGTTTTACAAAAAGAACATTTTGAAAAAGAAAGTGATCTCCAAAATGCAGAACAAGAAATGGTTAAAATACTTCAAGAAAGGGACAAGAGAAATAAAGAATTTAATGAATGCCAAATGCAAATGTACGATATGCAGGAGGTAATTAATAAAATGAGTGATGAAAACAACTATTTGCAAAACGAAGCAGACAAGCTCCTTAAAAAGTGTAAGTACTTGGAACAGAAAATGTGCATTCCCAGGTCCCAGGAGAGGCAGCAGGGCACCACATTCAATGGAGTTGAGGTGAATTCTATTTCTACCCAAAGAGCTGGAGCCCCAGTGAATGGGCTGGTGAATGAACTTGGTTGCAGCGCCCTTGGGGGATTTGATACTCCCATTGGGAGCCGCCACCAATCCCATATACCTGGAAGCAGGGTTGAGTCACCAAGTAGTGCAATTCCATGCATTGCAACAAGTAGCCCCATAAAGATAATGAAATCCATTAAAGCCCTGATCAAACCATTTAAAAAGGGAGGGGAATGCTGCATAGAGGATCACTTAGAAGCGGTTCATGGCATTTTTAAAGCCCTCCAGATACCTAAGGAACAGTACAGGCAGTATTTTCATTTATCTTTAGATGCGCTGACGGCCAGTATCATAAGTGGATTGAATGAACAGCAGAATATGACATGGGCAGAGTTTGAAAAAGAGATTAGGCGTCATTTTTCTCCTTTCCAGTCATTGCAGGAGGCAAAGAAAGTCGCTTACACAATCACTGCTGGGCCTAAAACATCTCTTCGCCAGTTTTTACAAGACTTAAAAACAGCATTTTCTCGCTTTGATGTATCTTTTGACCCCAATTCCAATGTGTTTAAAACTGCCTACTTCTGTGGGCTACAGAAAGACATCATATCCCAATTGGTCCGTGAATTTGACCGTGACAAGTCCCTTGAATGGATTGTGCACCAAAGCACAAAACTGTATGAGATACTCTAATGTCAGGGTAGAGAAAGTGATAAAATGAATGAAACTAGACCTAAATCTAAAGAACCCTCAGCAACTGTGATGGAAATCAGGTCAGCCAAAATGTCCCTTGAGTCTGCTCAAAGTCCAAGTAAAAATAATTTGGCACCTGAACAAAGGGGTAATCAACAAAAGTCATCACACACTGCACCAATATTTTAATCACATGATCCTAGTAATAGGGAGAGCTACATCAGCCCAGGTACTTATGAGATAGGCCAGGTATGAACAATAACCAGAGACAAAATCAGGATCAAAGAAATGATGGGCCTTATCAGACATTGGGGACACAAAGCAGATTTGATCCCAATACCATGATATATGGTAATCAGGATAGACCCCGATATGTGGATCGATTTGCTGATAATGGGAATCAACATAGGGGCCAGTACCCACAACCTGAGAGACAGGACATGAGGCAGACCATAAACTACACTCCACGTCAGTACAATGATTCCCCACCAGGGGACTACAACCAAAGGATGGGTGCACCCCGCTCCCCTCCACAAATGCATCAAGAGTTCAGGAACCATCCCAATAGAAACCATTCCCCTGAGAGGTATCAGAATAGATCCAATCAGGGGGAAAACAACCAATATCGATCTAGGCCTCAGAGAGAGGATTTTAGAGAAATGGAAAGATTCCAGTGTCTCGAAGCCCAAGTGAAAATGTTAGCTGAGCAAATAGGAAAGCTCTGTACAGCACAAAAAAAGTCATCCAAGGAGGGGGCAGAAGGCCATAGCAATGACCGGGGGGCTTCTGAAAAGTACTTGTGATACCTGCAGTGCCAAAAAGACAGATTGCTCTGATGTAATTTTGCATAATGACTATGAGATGCCTAATGATTTAAAAGTGAAAATACCAGTAAATGAACATGTAACAGAAAATGCAAATACTTCTAAAAGAGAGGTACGGTTTAACCTAGACCTAAATCAAACATTGAGATTTGTACAAATGAAATAGGAAAATCTGAAGATCCAAAAGAACAAAGAGACAGATTAAGAAAAATAACTCATGCATGGGGAATACCAGTGAACCGGGAGTAAGTGGCGATGCTATAACTCGTTCCCTGGGCAATCAAAACAATGACCAAACACAGGCAGAAAAAAGAAATGCTCAAAAGGAGGGTACAGGTCAATCACCTGAAGAATTCTTTGAGCCACATATTTTTGAAGAGGTTACAAGGGCTGGTACTACACTAAATGATCACAAATGCACAGAATTAGACAATGGGCCTCATTAGAAGGTTGGAGGTAACCATGCCGGTTTTAGCCGCATGGTTGCCTCCATACCGCAATCCGGGCCCGGGTTCCTCGAATGAGGAATTACCAGGCCATCTCAACCTTGGCGGACCCAGTAATTCCCTGTCCGAGGAACCCAGACCTGGTCCATCCCCATTCCCATTCGAGCACCTGTAGGGCTCAATGGGAATGGGGATGGAGCTAACAACGGGCCTGTTAATGACGGGCCCGTTGTTAGCTCTCTGGTCCCCTCATGGGACCCAGTAAGGATGCCTGGTTTTTCCAGGCGCCCATTGCGGGTCCCGCAAGGAGACCTAGGGCGGGACGGGTTTACCGGCACCGGCACCTTTACCGGTGCCGGTAAACTCATTCTGTCAACCTTATAGTGAGGGCCAATGACAAATTGCCAAGTGATGTTGTTACACATGTTCAGTTTGAGGGTTGTAGTGTGACCTCTAATGATACCTGGATGGATGGGCGAACAGTGGGCACACTCCAAAAAACCTCTGAACATGGGGAAATTAATAAAGTCTCTCACACAGAAATGGGCAAACAGGAGGGAAAAATGTCTTTCCATTTACCAATGTGCTTAGCCAAAAGTGAAAAAGGCCTGAGAAAGGTGAGCCCTGAAATCAGTAAGAATTCGCATTTTATATGTGTGTTAGAGGAAGTTGAAGACAGGTATTATGCTCCCATCACTGTTGAAGAAAAATGCAATACATTTGCAATGATTGACACTGGCACACAGGCCACTATTATGTCTAAAGAATTGGTAAAGAGTATCAATGAAGGGAGATCCCCGCAGAATCAGGTCACAGTGTAGGAAAGTCAAGGTCCAGTACATAATTTTAATGAGGAGGAGGTGCCTATCATAGGCATTATTGAGGTTGACATAAAGATAGGTAAACACAGAATGAAACAGGAGGTATTGGTCACATCCATTTGTGAAATTCCATTTCTGATGGCAACGGATTGCCTGAAAAGGTTGTCTCCTCTCATAGATGGGGTGAATGGGGTATTGTGGTCCTTAACAAAAAAAAACATTGAGACCTAAAAAACTAAAATCACAAAACAGCAATATAAATGAATGTCACACCGTTGCCAAAACAAATGATGCAGTGGAGGTATATCTCCAGAATAGTTGCATACCTAGCGTCACTGTTATATTAATGTGTCAAGATAAAATGCAGAGTGAAGATGAGAAACAATCTGTACAGATATACTTGGACCCAAGGAAAATATGGCAAACTGCCATAGATGAGCACACATTACGCTTTTATTTAAAAGAGAAAACATGCAAACAGAATACTGCTCCTAAAACAGATTCAGAAAAACACATTACCACTCTTGCTGAAATACAAATGGAAGATGAGCAACCATGGGTTCATGTTGGTATCAATGACTATTCTAAAACAATAAAAGCCACTTTAGCACTTGAAGAGGAAAGGAGTTTGATTAATGAGAAATTGTTGCAAATAATAATGGAGAGGGAGGAGATCCCGAAATTTCGAATTAAAAACCAATATGTCTCTGGTTTGGACAGTCCAGATTTTGAAAACCGAATTGCAGGAAGATGCATGCTAAAAAGTAGCATTGGGCAGAAAACAATTTACCATAATGTATGGATAGTGAGTGGAACACAGAATGATTTTTACATGGGCAATGATGTAATGCACAGAATGTGTATGGTGTTAGATTTCCTTAATGAAAAGATATGGTCACACCTAGGTGGGCCGGCACCTGAATTTGAAGACAAAAGAAGGGCTTATCATTGCGCACAGCTGGTCCCATATGCAATTGAATTACAACTGAGGAAGGATACTATTATCCCTGCATTCACCAAACAGGTTGCAATAACACTGACATGCAAAAATGGACAGCAGTTGAAAGATTCTGATGCATTTGTCTGCTTGAATGAATGAATCCATAAAACAGCAAGGCCAGGATTATGAATACATTCCATTGGTAGATATTGGTGAAGGGTCTGGAAATATTATGGTGAATAATAAAAGTTGTCAAGATATTCATTAAGAGGAAAACTCCCCATTAGGAATGGCCATACAAAAATCACATTACACAGCAGATCTAAATAACATGGTGATTGGAAATGTCCCTGAAAAGTATGTGGATGCCAAGGGTGAATTGCCAGAATACCTGGATTCTCAGCCCAAAGGAATATTTAGAATTCATTCTGTGTAACCTTATGATTCAAGTGAGACAGTGTGCTGTCATCAAGAGGATTGTATAACATTTAACTTAAATGACAAATGAAATAGAAAATCAGCCCATTGAAGTGGAAGCTGATATACCAAAACATTTAAAAGTGGCGGCTTTACAGAGAGACACAGCCACACAGTTAGAGGAAAACGCCGAGATTCCCCTACCAGAACATTCTCCAGAATTCTCCAAAATGGTAGAGGAGCAGATTTTATCAGTGGATGCATGTGACAACGATGAGGATAGAAATGAACTGAGGAAGATATTTATGGAGTTTAAAGATGTAGATGCAAAAGATGCTTATGATTGCGGTCTAATTGATTTACATGTGGCCACGCTACCGGAAGGGTGTAGCAGAAGCCCAGTATTTGTGCGCCAGTATAGATTACCATTGGCATGTTTAGAGTCATTGGCAGAGATTATTAAAAATTTGGAGTCACGGGGAATCATCAGGCCCATTCATAGCACATCCAACACACCTATTTTAGGTGTGTTAAAGCCAAATGGTCAATGGCGGCTATGTGCAGATTTGAGGGGGTCAAATAAAAGAGTGCCAGTATCCAGATGGCCACTGCCATTCATTGATCAGGGCCCAGCTCAGGTACATGGTTCAAAAGTGTTTACCACATTAGATCTCACCTCTGGATATTGGTGCGTGCCATTGGCAGAGGAGATACAGAATTTATTTTCATTTTAATTTGATAAGACTCAATACGCATGGGTTAGAGTTCCATTTGGGTATGTCAATAGTGGGAGTGAATTTTGAATATTTTTGAGAAAGGCCATGCCTGATGCAGCGGAAAGAGGTACCATAGTTTATGTGGATGATGTACTGATAAAAAATGAAAGCTTGAAAAACCATTTTGATGAAATAAGACATGTTCTTGGCCAATTGCAGAAAAGAGGCGCCAAAGTATCTTTACAAAAGGCACAATGGTGCAAGAAAAAGGTGAATTTTCTAGGCCATGAAGTGACCGAACATGGATTAAACCCACAAAAGAAGAAAGTGGAGGCTATACAAAAACTAAAAGACCCTAAAAATGTGAAAGGGGTAAAAGGTTTATTAGGAATGACGGGCTATAACAGGAAGTTCATTGAAAATTATGCTGAAATTACTCAACCATTAACTAAGCTGTTAAAGCTGAATACACCCTGGAAATGGGAAACAGAGCAGTCTGAGGCAGTGGCTAAATTAAAGGAATGTCTTATAAAGACACCATGTTTGGCATACCCCATAAAGGATAGGGATTTCTTTATAGAAATATGATTCTCTGAAAAGTGTATGTCAGCAGTGCTTTCACAAAAACATGATTTGAATCACAAAACCATTGCCTATGCAAGTAAGGGGTTTTCCCAAGTTGAAATTAAATTCAGTGAATGTGAAAAGGCCCTTTTGACCACTGTGCGGCCGCTACAGCATTTCCGCCCCATTTTTCAGGGAGAAAAGGTAATTATTGAGACCAATCATGAACCATTGCAGTTTTTAAAGAGTAAAAGAATCAGGTCAGGTAACCTAGCACAGTCCAGAATCACTTCATGGGTGCTAACATTACAAGGTTTTCCTGTAGAAGTGAGATATGGCCAAAATAAAAAAAGCCCAGTTGCTCAGGGTTTAGCAGATCTACATGACTGTGCAGCTGAACATGTATCAAACGAAGTAGAAGTGGAATCTAGTTTACAGGATTTTGGGCAATCACCACACAAAGCTTTTGATGAAAAGACATGCAAGGATTTGCCAACTGTATATGTTGATGGTTGTGCTTTTCACATTGAAAATGACAGTAATAAACAATTAGTGTCAGGAATAGGAAATGTCTGGTCGAAATGTGAAGGCGTCTCCAGTATAGGGATGAGAATTGGAGCTAGGAGCAGTCAAGTAGCGGAATTGGCATCCATTTATAAAGCAGTTGCTACTGCAGTTGATAATACATTTGATAATAAATTTAGTGAAATTGTCCTGGTGACTGATTCTGACTATGCACGAAATAGCTTTGTGGAATATTTACCTGGCTGGAAAGCGAGAGGCATGATTACATACAAAAAAAAGCCACTTAAACATGGAAAAATGATACAAGCCATAGACAAATTGGTGTCAGAGAATGATTTAACAATATACTGGAGGAAAATTTGTGGGCATTTAAAAACTCCAGGAGCGGATAAGGAGGGGAATGATAAGGCAGATCACCTGGCTAAAATTGGGGCTGTGATGGGAGAATTGCTACCTATTGAACATTTACTTGGTGAAATACAAATTGATGCACTAACACGTTCTAAAGCACCAAACGAGGCATATCAACCAGTAGTACAATGGAGTTGTGATACACCAGATCAAGATCTGATTGAGGCACAAAAGGATGATCGGATTTTGGGAATCTATTATAATCATTTGATAGATCCTGAACAAAACCCTTTAACAGAAAATTATTGTATAGGAAAAGAAGAGTTGAGGGTGCTATTAAAGAATAAAAAACGAATTAGACTACAGGATGGACTCATGATCAGAGAGTCCATAACAGGACAGATACAGTGGGTGGTACCCCTTTCATTCAGAGGGTTAATGCAACACCATGCACATGATGCAATAACTGCAGGCCACAGAGGTTCACAAAAAAACATTGGAAATACTAAAAGATTATGCTTACTGGCCACATATGTCCCAAGATGTGGAGTTATATACTAGAGGATGTCTAGTATGTGCCCAATTTAAACCTGCTTCACCAATGCATAGAGCTCCATTAATGAAAAGAGGCTTGACTCTTCCATGGTGAGATTTGCAAATAGACTATGGGCCTCATTACGACCCTGGCGGAGTGGGTTTACGCCAGCGTTATTCGCGGCGGACCCGTCCGCCCTACTACGAGATTCCGTAGCGCCATGGAGCGTTTTCCGCCTGGTTTTTCCGGGCGGAGAAATCCATGGCGCTACGGGACCTTGTCGTTAATTACGCCACCGTATTTTGAGGTGGCGTAATTAACGCCTTCCCCACTCCCATTATACCCTATGGGGCAAAAATGGGAATGGGGAAGGGTAAAATGGGGGATGGGGATTTACCGCCCCGCCAAGGTCGGAATGGGGCGGAAAATCCGCCAACCCCCATGGCGCTATCGGCAGCTTTCCGCCGTGCTCCAAGGTGCATTTTGCACCGCGATTTCCGCCAGGGTCGTAATGAGGGCCTATGTGTTTAGAGTGTGGTGTGTTTGATGTCAAAGTGGATTGAGTGTATTCCTGCACCAGATTGTAGTGCGCAAACAGCAGCTACGTTACTGGTGAATCATGTGTTTTCAAGGTTTGGGTTACCACAAAGAATCGAATAAGACAGAGGAAGTCATTTTACAAGTGCTCTAATGAGTAAGGTATGGCAAATACTGAGTGTGAAAAGAAAGTTACATATTGCATTTCGGGCGGCTTCTTCAGGGGGAGTTGAATGCTGTAATAGGTCTGTTGTGGACATATTAAAGAAATTTGTAGCAGAAGCAGGTTCCAGCTGGGATTTACGTTTAACTTTGGTTTTAATGGCAATCAGATCAACTCCTGCCAAAGCAACAAGTGTTAGCCCCCATGAGGTTTTGACAGGTAGGAAAATGGTGTTACCACAACACCTGCTATACAAAACACATGAGCAGACACTTGTGAGCGCATCTACAGTTCATGAATACATTGATGAACTGAGGAGGCATTTACAACATGCATTTGTTTTTGTACAGCAAAATCTAGAAAGAGCTGCTGACCGTGCAAAGTCATATTATGATAAAAAGACATCAGTGAAAGAATATTGTGTGGGCGATCAGGTGTATAAATTTCATTTTGGAAAAGGTAAACAGAAAAATTCCAAATTTCTAGCAGCCTGGCAGGGGTCATTTAGAATTATAGATAAGGTCTCTCCTGTGGTTTATAAAATTTTGAAAACTGAAGGTGAAACAGCAACAGAACAGTTTGGCAATGTAACCCAAATTAAACCCTGGCACCCCAGACACGAAATTAAAAGACTTCAGCGTGTAGAAACAGATCAAGCCCCTTAAATACATCAAAAGAGATACATGGGTCTATTCATAGAACAATGACAGAAAGGTAAAAGTAGAAGTGATTATGATAATAGAATGTATATTTAAATATAGATATATGTATATATAAAAGAAAAAAAAACTATATGTGGTGATCATTGAAAGAGGGTTGAAGATGGTTTTATTCTACACAGGTAATATTGGAAATGTTGAATGCTATTTTATGTATGTTTGTTTTCTCTTTAACATGTGCTTAATTTCAGAAAGCGAGAGGAAAAGGGCGAAATGTTTTGCAAAGCATTTTTTATTTTTGGCAAAAGGGTGAAGTTAGTATTATGCTATGTACTTAATTTGCTTCTTTTCTATTTGATTTAGAATATTAACACATTTTCGCTTGTAGGTATCAGGACCGGAGGACACAGGAGATGATGGAGTCCTGGAGTCCCCTGGATGAAGATCAAATGATGCCTGCCTCCGGGTGGAGGTGAAGACAGAGTAACCGGGATGCCAAGAGAGATGACTCCTATGAAAAAGCTTCCAAGAGTGCCAAGATGAAAGAGTACCCGAATGAACCAAATGATGTGACATCGCTGGTCGGGACATACCAGAGGCAGACAAATGTCCTGGAGTATGGAGTTCAACGTATTTATTACTTTAATTAATTATTTTAATCTGTTATGTTAATTCTTTATTTTAACTATTTGTTTTATTTTATTGTTTTGTGATTGACTTCAAGTATAAAAGTGAGACACTGGACTATGGACACTTCCATTGGGAAGAAATATGTAAAATATTTTATAAGAACTGATGGACTCATAGATGAATTTTGATATTATGATGATTCAACAATGATTTTTCAATTTTCTTTTTCCACACGTGAATATTCATTTTGTTGGATTGATACATTTTAAAAGAAGAAAGGAAGCAAGTCGGGTTTCTTCCAATTGTGGCTTGGACCATGGCCAAATTCTCAGAAAAAGGAGGGTATTTAGTATAATTTAGCATGTTTTGGAGTGCAGGGCCACTGCATCGGATCACAGTATTGCTGTAATGTGGTACAGCAAGCCACGTGTTGCCAGGGTAACATATGGACAGGTATATGAAGACAGGATATTTATGTTAAAGCACACCATTTTTCTCAATACTTAGTTTAAATGAACACCATTTTTTTTCTCACCTGAAATGCCTCAATTACAGGAGAAACATTAGATACTTAATTAATTAACTTGATTAACAAATACTAACAAGATTGTAACTCCTTAACATTATAATGTGTTCTCCATGTGCAAAACGAGGCAGGCTGAGATTCATTTTAAACGTGTGTTCAGATTTATTTTTCTCTCTCTTTGCTCTGTTCACGGTCTTTGCAGGAAGCAAAAATTTGAATAGCAGGAAATCAGTTAGATACAGTTGCTTACTGTAAAAGTGAGCCATTGTTGAGGAAGGAGGGTAGACTATTGTGTATTTTGATTGGTGACACGTCACCTTGGGGCTGTAACAGATGTTTCTTGAAGCAGCTCGGGGAGAAGTAGAGGGAGAAGACATTTTGCGGAGTTGCAGTGAGGTCGCCTTCGTTCTGCTGCTGTGAGGAGCTGGACCACTGACCTTCAGAGACTGGGGTTTCCTAGTCACTTGGCACTGGCTTGAGAGATGCATGTTCTTGCTGGGTGCTTTAAAGAAAGAAAAGAAAAAAGAGCCCTGGGTCACTGCTCGAAGACGAAAAGCCAGGAGACTTTGCGTGCTGAAAAGCTACAAATAGCTGGTAAATATACAAATGGAGTGAGATTGCTGTGACTGCCGGACGAATGATCTACTATTAGACAGGCAGTGTAGGGATAGGGAATTCTCCTGTGTTTAAATGCCACTTTATAATGTTGCCATCTAAATAACTGTTTTTTTTATTGTTGCAAAGGTAACATGAAATGCCTTGTATTTTTGCACTTGTTTCGCTTCTGTTTATTCTAGAAAAGACTGCCTCTCAAAGCTGGTAATGTATTATTTTGAAATGAAACTGTTATAAATCACAGCCTGTGTAAAGGTTATTTTTTGCTTCTGTCTTTCTCTGGTGCATTTAGCCCATATCACATAATAAAAGGGGAGGTTATTAGGTAAAATAAGTGCCAAACTTCCTATGCAGATGAAGTAATGTTATGAGCAATTATAAATAGCTGTGAGCATGGTTACACTCAGGGTATGTATGCGTGTGTGGCTTCTGAGTGGAATATAATGCAATAGTCTGCTGAGCGTATATGAATCAGCAGAGAGAGGCCTATGGAAACATAGTCTCACTAATGTAAATACATTAGTGATAACAGCCATAGGCGGTACTCTATGTGAAAATTGTGGTATCCATAAAATGTAGGCCCAAGGTCTCTCTAGTGATCACACGAACAGACCAAGCAAGAAGAAGGGGGCTTTGTATATTGGGGACCACAAGTAGAACAGAAAATCATGCTCATCACTATACCACAACGAAATGTATACCAACCAAATGTATCTGTGTACTGAAATAATGCATAGCCACTATACCATTATAATACCAAACCCAATCTAAATGCAAGGAGTGATTATTGCTAAATTATTTTTGTTTTTGGGGGTAAGAAAATACCGCTGGGCCCTAAATCTACACAAAATACCCTCCAGTCCAGGGGGGGCAAAGTTATAGGGGGGTCCCAAAATGTCTTTTTTTCCCATAGACTGAATGGAGAAAAGGTTTCTGTCATGTCTACAGCCCAAACCGCGTACGGATTTTCAACAAATTTCGGCAGGAGCGGCGGCTTGGTCCCGAAAGCGTGCTTTTGTAAATTTGTTGAAAATCCATTCAGTCGTTTTTTTTAAAACAACCAAAAAGTAGGTCTAAAAAAATTTGTGATATCTATATTTTCTCCGCGGACACACTTCCCTTTTCGCTCTGCGGGCAGGACACTGATTGGATAATCGGCTTGCGTCATTTCCGCGGACACGCAATGTGTTCTCTGATTGGCTGGGATGAGACGTGAAGTGCGTCAAATTGTTTTGATGCGTCCGCCATATTGGATGCGCGGAAATGTGCTGGAAGTGAGCATAAATCCTATTTTGGGGAGTGTGTTAGTGTGTATGAGTGCTTGGAGAGGGTGGGGGAGTAAGAGATGGGTCAAATGATGTATTTGTTTAGGTGGGAGAAGGCTGTGATGTGTTTGCGGTGTCCGTGGACATAATAAACACTGGGCACACTACTGGCTATTTCAGTTTAGTATGATGTGGGTTTTGGGTTGTTAGAAGAGCATTGGGTGAAGGGGGTATGTATTGAAGAGTTTCTACGTTTGTTGTAATTATTTCTTAGAATGTTAATTGAAGTGGGTAGGTTTTGAGGTGGATGTATTATGCTTTTGGGTTGTGGTCATTTGGTAGGTGTTTGTTTATATGAGTGTGTTATGCTGTGGTGGTTGCGGCCAGGGCCTAGAGTCTTGGGAGCATGGCCGAAGTGCCGTAGGCCTTTGGCCATGCACCCAAGACTCTAGGCCCTGGCTGCAACCACCGCAGCATAACACACCCATGTTACCAAAGATTTTGGCTGCGGTATGTGGGCTGCTTAGGGGATATGTTTTAAAAAATGTGCATACTGATTGGTAGTAGTGTAATAGTGGTTATAGGACAGTGAGATGATGTGTCTTAGTTTGTTTGTTGGATTGTGTGCAGAATGTTGGTATTGAAGTCTCTAGGTATTTTAGGTTGTATTTATTGGTGAGGTGTTCATTTGCATGGCTGTGTAATGTTGTGGTGGTGGTGAGTTTAATTATTATATACTTAGTGTTTCTTTTAGTGAGGCTATATGAAGAGTTTTGGCCAGGCCATGCAGTGAAGATTGTAATGTTTGGCAACAAGTGCTGCAGCATAAGATACCGATGGAAGAAAACATTTTGGATTGTGGTGTATGGTCAGGTGTTTGCTTGAATGAGTGTGTTATGCTGTGGTGTTTGTGAGTCCAATCGGTATACACTTACTGTTTGACATTTTGTGGTTGTATGTAGTTTTTTCATGCAAATTACCAAGAGGGTTCCTTGGAGTCCCTCTGCTAGACATTAGTCCTGGTTATGAGAGACTTACCCAGAGTCTTCATCTCACTATCTTCCACAGAGAAGAAATATCCCAAACATATAAGTCTTTGTCCTGCCCTGGGGCAGACCAGCACCAAAATGCGAGGCAATTCTCCTCTGAAGAAGAGTACCAATAGCAATCCCAGGAAACACCTTGTTTTTTCCACATTAAAGTAACTTTGGGTCTCACCCTAAGTTACTAAGGGAATCCAGACGTGGACCCTTGGTCACTTTTCTTAGAGAGGCACATCTCCAACCTACTGATGAGGTCAAACCAGACCGAAACACGAGTCTGGGGTTGCTGTTGATTCTCATGTTCAGAGTACAATTGCCTAGTTTTTCGGTGCTGGACTGCCCCTGGGATGGGCAAATACTGATATGATTGGGATATTTCTCTTCTGTGAAAGATAGTGAGATAAAGCATCTGGGTAAGACTCTCACACCCAGGACTAATGTCTGGCAGAGAGACTCCCAGGATTCCCCTTGTTTTTCGCACATTTAAGTAACTTTGGGTCTCACCTTAAGTTACTAGGGGATTGCAGACGTGGACCCGTTGTTCACTATTCTTAGAGATGGATAGCTCCACCCTACTCATAAGGTCCAATCAGACCGAAACACATGTCTGGGTTGCTGTTGGTACTCTTGTCGAGAGGAGAATCGCCTAGCATTTTGGTGCTGGACTGCCCCTGGGCAGGAAAAAGACTGATATGATTGGGATTTTTCTCCTCTGTGAAAGGTAGTGAGCTAAAGATTCGGGGTAATGCTCTTGCACCCAGGACTATTGTCTGACAGAGAGACTCCCTACATTTGACCCATCCACAATTCTTTTTTATATATGTAGTGTAGAGACCTGCATTGGTTGTGGCTCCTGCGTGGTAGATTACACCTATTTTGTGTGAAGGTTTCCTTACCAAGTGATACTTTACCATGTGTGAATCCACTTAGCTTGCTGTTGTTTTTGGTACCATCTGCATTATAACGTAAAAGCATTACTATTAGGTATTTACTATGTGTCTGTATTTGTAAGGTGGCAAGACCCCCACACCGTTCACCTCTCTAGTGACCAAAAGTGGGATAGTGCAATCACACGTGTGCAAATTATAGGCCTCTAATATATAACTGCGGTCATGGGGACAGGGGACCGCAGTCTTCCCGGAGGGGGTTGCAGCAGGGCTAAGTCAAACATTTTTGTACAAGCACATTTTGTCAGGGCTCGAGACTTGCTCCTTGCGAAGAATGTTTACGTGACTTGCTGTGTGAACAGCAGATGGGCTGATCTTAGTAAATGCGTAGAAATGGCTCTCGCATTGGCGAATCGTAGCAAACAAATCATATCTTTAAAAAAATATTTCTATTGCCACTGTGGTCTGAAGGGCTATTGGGTCCCATTTTGAGTGAAGGTCAGCACCGTTGAATTTTCACTTCCGAGCTGAGCAAACTCACGCATTGTACACAGTATAAGGTTCAATTGTTTTTTTACCTTGAAACAAAAGGAGGATTGTAAAAGGAATGCAAGAAGGGAGGGATGTAACACTGTCAAATATGCTAAGGTTCAACATTCCAAAACTGGACAAAGGAACATGAAATTTAATTTTATGAAAATGCGTTTACCTGAACTGAGTGTCTGCATTACGCCGAGAGAATGGAAATGCCAAATATTATGTAAGTTTTACTTTCGACGATTTTATAGACCAATGAGTCAACTTATCATTCGCCGACTGTTATTGCTGGCTTATATTGTACTCGGTGTTGTTTGTGTCATATTGCAACGACACGCAAATACAACATGTGTGTGTACTTGCCTTTGTCTCGGGCACATGGGCAGTCCAGGATCGAAATGAGTGTACTCCACTAGTGGGTTCCCCCAGGTTCCACAAATGTGGAATTCAACACTAATATTTAATAAAAATTCTGTCTATGTGTTCTTCTTGCTTTTAACTTCTGCATCCCATTTCGAGCTTATCATATTGCATAGCACTAACCTTTGAAGTAAATTCAACACTAATGTCCATGTTGTTTTCTCTGTGTTCCCATTGTTTACGTCTGTGTTATCATTATTTTTAACACGGTGCCGAATTAATGGTTAAAATGATAAACTGTACTAAAGATCGGCTACTGAGATACCTTTCTGTTATCGTTTTGAAACAGCTACATTCTGCCTTTCTGAGAATGTCATCGATTCCAGATACCAACTGATGGGTTTTTCAACCGGCAGCTGCAGATAGACGTGAATAGCTGGATAACAATGACTATTTTTTGGGATGATCATCTCGGGCCGATATGCCCTACCAGTGATAAGGAGCCATTTGACATTTTTTACGGTGACCTAGCACCAACCTGATGCCGAAGCCTTGCGATTCACAGTGCATCCAATGCGCTTTTTATACCCAAAAGGAACACAGCGTGACTCACGGTAAACATTTGTGGATTGAGAACGAAGAAATAAATTACTCATTTGCTTGAATATGGCAATCGCGGGATGTTCTCGGAGTGTTTGTTGTGAAATAAAAGTACTTTAAAAATTGTAAAGTTTTGCTATTTCCTTTAAAAGTATGGTTTTAGGTTCAAAAATGGACGTTCTGTGTTGTGAGATGATGTGTGTTGATATTCTTGGTTCTGCGTCAACTAACGTTATCTCGTAGGTGATGACTGGGTGCTTTTGACTATGCTGTCCAATAACGTCCTGGAGATAGGCGGAGAATATCACTAGGTTTAGTGATGTCAGCCTCAGCGGCGGGGCATATGAATTAGTGTCGCCAGGGCAGTCCACCTTGGGCGATGCAGCAACGGATAAGATTATTACAAGATGTCCGCGTCCTGCTGCCTGATTTCACCATTTCATGTGTAAAAAAGAGAAAAACTACGGTAAGGTGCATAGGAAATGTTTGCACGATCGATCAATGTATGCCTATAAATACATGCACAAACCCTCGGCACAATAATATTTCTGCGCGTACTATTCATTTAATAGATACATTTTTTGCTCCATTCGCTGCAGATGATTTTATAAGGTCTCTGTTTCTGTAATATATATATATATATATATATATATATATATATATAAACTCGCGCCACCAACGTGCACTGCTAGGACTAACACCCAGGACATCAAAGATGACATCACAAATGTCATTGATTGCATCATTGATGACACTACATGTGCATTTACTTTTCATGACAAGTCTGTACAATGGCACCATCTCCCCCTAAACTCTACACATATTTCACAATTGTTCAGCGTGACGGTTCCCACATTCTAGTGCCCTAACCTGCGTTTTTTAAGGTGTTGTTCTGTGTCACACAACCAATTCCCCTGCCACTAGTTCCTCACTGCTTTCAAAAATTTCACAGCAGCCCCAAAATATGCACTTGACCAAAAACAATTACATTTCTTGTTTTGCGTGTGAGTGCGCCTATTCAAACAAGCTGGCGTAAATTGCTCATCTCGCCTACGGCTCACAGTGTGCTCATACCAGTGGTGTTTTACATGATACAGCCAATCAACCTGCCGCTAATTGCCCAACCCCTCAAAAAACTTTCTAGCATCCCCAAAATGTTCTCTTCCTCCAAAATTATTCAACTGCCTGCAACGTATGTGAGTGTGATGATTCAAATAAACTGGCCAAGCACACATTCGTCCTCTGGCCTACTTCTTGTAATGTGTTCAAGCAGGTGGTGCATCATAAAGCCAATCAACCTGTAAATAATTGCCCACCAACTCCAACCATTTTTCCAGCTACCGCCAAAATGTTCAGTTCCCGAAAAAACATTTCAACTGTTTGTTTTGTGTGTGAGTGGACTTGCAAACAAGTTGGTCTAGCATAAATTCTTTCTCCGCCCTACAGCTCGGAGCGTGCTTTAGCTAGTGGTGTATTGCGTCACACGGCTAATCAACCTGACACTAATTGCCAACCACCACCAATTAACTTTTTAGCACCCCCAAGATGTTCTTTCCCCCCAAAACTATCAAGCTGCTTGTTTTCTGTTTGAATGTGCTAGTCTAAACAAGCTGGTCCAGCCCAAATTCATTCTCAGGACTGCTGCTGATTATATTTGCACTTCAGTTTGTTTTTTTCATAAAATTCTTTTGGCACTAGATGTTTTCCAATTGGCTTTCATTCCTTGACAGTACAACAGGATCGCCAGGGCACAGTATTTTCGGGTCCTACTTGTTTTTCAAAATTGCACTTGTGCAGAAAGCTTCAATAATCATTTGATTTTAATGATTTTTCACAGATTCTGTAGCTTCAAACAAGAATAGTGATGCTGCACAAGCAATAACCATTTTCAGTTGATTTTCTTTAGCTTTGAAACACATTCAGTCACAAGTTTAATAATATCAGCAGTGCACAAAATTTGCACTCGCCTTCACCCATTGGCTAACGATATTTGACTCTTGGTGAGTAAGAAATGGCGAACTGTGTGTATGTATACAATTGAGGTGGCAAGGACATTTTTAATGGCTGCCTAGCAGCTTGCAACACATTTTTCCGAGTTGGTTTGAGATGCACTGAAGTGTCACAGCCAAAGAGCTCCAGAGCCTTTCCACCTGGATAGAGAAAGGGCACCCCCACTACCCCTATCTTTGAAATCTAAAATTCAGGATGAGAAGAAAGCCTGCAGGAGCTGAGTGGAGCGCCCCAGAAGGTTGATCACATTGAAATGTATTACTCAGAAAAGACAGGGATGAATTGTAAAAGTCTTTGTGAGTAGTACAGAGAGCCTTGAACTTCATATGTAGATGAACCTGGAGCCAATGTAAAGAGTGAAGAGCTGAAGAAATATGGTCCCTTCCACCAAACAATCCTCACAGCTACATTTTGGACCCTCTGAAATCTGTGTATGGACAGCTTAGGTAGTCCCAGATTAATTGCGTTACCTAAGTCCAATATACTAGATACAAAGGTGTTCAGCAATTGGATACTATGTGGGAATGCAAATGAATCCAAGAATCTCTTAAGTGAGCTCAAGTGGAACAAACACAAACTAGAAATGAGGGAAATGTGGCCGTTGAGAGAAAGCGAATCATCCAGCCACATATCCAGGTTTGTAACCTCCAGGGCAGTGGCTGGGCAGGATCCTAGCGAGGAGGGACACAACTGTGAGATCCATACCGGCGCTGAACAGTCTTCATCCTTAGGGGACATCAGTTTGGACACAGTTGTGGAACATAGCGTCAGTTCCGTTTTTTGAAGGAAGATTTTTAGACTATGTTGATTCATCCACAGACTGATCTGTTCCAAGCATACCTTAAAGTTGTCTACTTGAGAACTCTATTGTGTGTCATTGGTATTGATATGAAACCTATCTCTAAAATGGTCTAATCAGGTCTGCTAAGGGTCTCATACGAAGATTAAACAGAGGAGGACATAAAGCAGAGCTCTGGTTTATGGCAATGGTCACTGGCTTAGCATTTGATTCATACAGCAGTAATACTACAGAGTGGGCTCTGCTAGGCAGAAGGGATGGCAGTCATGCCAGTGCCCTGCCGCTGATACCACTCTCACTATGGAAACAATGCCTTTTCGGTTAGTTCATGGGTGCAGTTATAAAGCAGATCATGCAGAAATGTTGACGTGAACAAAAGCAAACCCTATTTATTTCCATAGCCATTCTTTTTTCAAAAGCACTTTATGTTTAAGCTGAAAGAGTGGTAGCTTTGGCAGTGGGCTATCTTATACCAACCGCATTCGATAAGAGCACGCTAGCCATAAGTGGTGTCACAAATATATGAGATCCATAACTTGATAAGGTATTGTTTTGGTAGGCATACTTTAAGGAATTTAGCTTACAGTACTTTAAGCAGACATGTGTGCTATGAAATGTTTTGGGACTGGACAGCCTCTTTAACATCCTGAGATCCTCTTCAGTCTGTGCACCACTTACATGTGGGTTGGCCTCCCCCTTTTACAGTACACATCTATCCCTGCTACCTGGCTAACCTCCTCCTTCAATACTCAACCCATCACACTATACAACATCAAGATATCTTCATCCTCTTTGTTTGTTGTCATCTCTGTGCTAACCCTTGCTTTCATTCTTTTACCCTTCTTGCACCCCACCACTAAAACTCTACTCCTTCACATGAAGCCCATCCCCACTTTATTGGGGCTCACAACTGCCCTATAAGAGCCCTACTCTCACTTGGCGGACACTCCCGTCCCCTGCACACCCTTATCACTGGCAAATGCCAGTCAAAGGTTAAGGAAATTTGTGGAAATGTGATCTTAGTCAGTAAATATTATAGTTCAGATAGATATGACTTGTCTAATTTTCACTCAATTGCAACATTCATGAACACATTGTTATTAATTAACAGTGTATAATAAAAAAACAATAATAAAGAAATATGGAGCTCAACGTGTTTTGGGAAAATATATACCTTCATCAGGAGAAAATAACATTTACATTCATTCAATTCTATGATGGTTCTTTAAACTCCAAGGGTATCTAAAAGGTAAGGGAAAAGTAGTATTAGTTGCTTATGTGAAATTCAATCTATTAGATAATATGTAATAGACAAGCAACAGTATAAACAAATCACTTGTGTATTAGGTTGTTCAAATGTAGTTGGTGTGCATCTGTTTCATGCATTCATCTTGTATTCCGGCTATGGTGGCTGACTACAGGGTCTGTTCGATAAGTTTGAAATGAAATGAATATATAAATACAAAACAGGGTTATCTTAGTGTGGTGACCACCTATCAAACGGAAATCTTGAAAATAGTCAAAAAGAATATACCTTCAGGGGTAGCCTCTGTGGGAAAGATGTTTTTGTTCAGGAGTCAAGTGCTCTGTGCGGGTGCCACAACTGCCAATTTCTGCATTAATCTTGAAAATACATAGGGCCTCATTACGGGTCTGGTGGGAACCCTGCCGGTGATACCGGCGGGTTGCCGCTAGACCTGAAAATAATTACCGGCGCCTGACTTCCATTTCTGCATTAGATATAAACAATCTACACTGCTTATCCTGTTCTTCAATGATGTTAATCCTATCTGTCAGTGTTTTCACGTCTTGCATTATTGTCTCATAGAGCCCTACCCAACCGAGTCAATGGGCCTCATTACAACGAGGGCGTCCACGGAATGTACGGTGCCGGTAAGGGACCGGCACCGTACATTCCGGGATGCCCTATTACGAGGTCTGCAGCGGGTCCCGCTCTGGAACGCCTGGTCATATAGCTTATCATATTTATATTTTACACTGTTCTTCAATACCTCTTTTTTCTGTAGATTAGATTGATTAAAAAAAAACACTCCCCACTTATTTCCCAGTTTAAGGATCTGTCTAACGTTGCATTTGGCAATGAGTTGTAATGTGCTAATGGCATGTTTTACTTTAATGTTCCCTGAAACTGTGGGAATCAATACACATGAAAACACGAATGCAGCAGTCATATATTTTTAAGATGTGGCAATTTATATTCAAGAATTTCGAAAGATAAAACATGCATGCTGATTAAAAAAACCATCACATGCTAATGATTTTTGACAGGCTTGATCTATGCGTCTCATGATGTCTTCATTAGTTTCAAACAAATGATTAATCTTTCAATAACTGCGCCAGCATGCTCGTGCTTTTTCAACCAGTCTTTTTAATTTTCAGGATGACAGCCTGTCAGATAGAATGCTTTGCATTTTTGCGTGTATTTTTTTCAGAAAATGACGAGTCTAACAACTTAAAAGTTGTGGAAAGGGATATATGTTAGTTATAATTGCTAGTTGTAAGTTTATTTGTTTGGGTGATGGGGTTACCGTTTCGACCTGAGGTTCAAACATGTTACGGAGACAGTCCCATTTCTGGATGCCTTAATATTCACTGAAAATATGCCAGAAGTGGTAGGCCAGGTGTTGGAGTGGTAGAACGGGGAGACATGGACAAGAAACAGATGACAACAAAATGGCATACATGATAATAGTATACATTAAGAATTAAGCCTGCAATTGCATAAAATGTTTACATAAGATTTGAATGGGGCATAAAGTGATTTGGTGAAAGGAAGGAGACAATGGTGTGAAGGACAGAACTTCTCTTGCTAGCATTTGAGTTTTCAGTTTTGGTCTTTAATACAAGCATGACTGGACTGCCTTGATGACAGGTGGAAGAACATTACAGTGGGTGAGGGGCTAGTTAAATAAAAGGGCAGAGGCAGCAGGCAGTGGGAAGGAATGTGGGACAGATAGGGTTTTAAGGGCTAAGAAGCTGAGTGCCAGACTGGGAGAGTGGACAGAAATTGACTCAGCTGGGTCATGAGGGGTTAGGGGCTGTATACATTTCAGGACAAGGAGCAGAAACATGAAAAACCTATGATTCTCTTGTCTGGGCCACACAGCATGTGGTCAGTATGCATACATGGGAGAAGATCTAGTTAGGTTCTAGAGCTAGAGCACATTCCACCCTCATCTAGATAAGCTGTAGAGGCTGTGTATGGCAATGTGGAATATTTTATTGAGGGGAGAGAGAGACCCAAGAGTATATACTTGGGCAGTAGTCCAGTCTACTGAGCACCAAGGTGGAGATGAGAGTTTGTATTATGGGTGTACATTCTGTACCTGGCTTCTGTACACATATGCTATATTTATTTATTTATCTGTGTATTTATTTATTGGGTATGTATAATGTGCCCATACACAAGGTGTTTCAAGGCGCAAGGTATGAGGCAGGCAAGAGGGGTAATTTGCAATAAAGGTCAATGACTGTGATCTGATCAGTTACAGCCTGCCGTCCAGATGAAAAGTGGCCCAAGAAGTTTGGCATGGATTTATGGCATTTGCCATCAATGCTAAGGGTGCCCGAAAGTCCCAAAAGGTGCCCGGCTGGAAAGTTTAGCTTTTCTCTGCAGGTTCAACCCACCCAGCAGTGGTGGCGTGGCATTTAGAACGTGCAGTATAGTTTCAGACCTGCTGGCCAATTGTAAGGCCTCAGGCTCGAAACTAGAGGGAGGGGTTCAACTAGTCAAACAGGGGCCCTGGAACATTTTAGAATGGGATTGAGGTCTTTGAAAATGCAAAACTTGCTTCCTGCTTCCTTTGGGGGGGTGTGGTGGGTTGGCCGATGGGTTAGTAATGGAAAAGACTGGGTAACAAATTGATGATTTTGGAGGAGTTTCTTAATGCTTTTGGTGACTTTCATAGAGATATGGAGTTATTTGGAGGAGTTTGTTAGTTATTTGGAATGATTTTGGTGTTTTTTAATCCTGTTTTTTTCCCTTTTGTCTTTGTGTGTGTGTTTTCTTTTGCTCCCTCTCTAATCTTCCCCTTGTATCCTTATTCTTTATTGAGCAAATTCCTCTTGTAATTTTCCCTGTTTCCTTTATACTACCCAAAAAAGTAAAATAACCAAAATAAAATCTGTGGCATCACGTGGCTGTGGCTTGCATTGCATGTCCTGGGCTGAGGAATGGAGCCGAGGAGGAGCAGGCCACACAAGAGACAACTGCAAGACCAGATGCGGTGGGGCTTAATTGATGTACCAGCCATTGAGACCATACGTATATTATTTTTTTTAAATGATGTATTCACTTTCCACTCCTTCACAGGCAATGAGCAAGTGAAACCAGCCCCATCAGCAATAAGTGAAGGAAACACAGGACTGGGTAAAGGAAGTCATCTATCACATCAAGGAAGCTGACACAAGCTTGGAGCAGAAGAAAGGAGCTGAGGAGCCTAGGAATCTCCTCATACCAAATAATGGCGAGTGCCAGGGTTGGAGGAAGGAGCTATGCATGAACTGATACCCCACACGTACACATAGTTGTAAATAAACGTTACAACCTAGGAAACAGCACACATTCAAGGAGCTTATAAAGAATTGGTGCATAATCACCCTAACAGCCATTAAAAATACACAACACTGGGAAGAGGGACACTCCCTCTGATAGCACAAATATGCAAAATATCGTCCCACACATTCCTTCCTACACCAGGAGAATATCCAGTTCAATGGAAGAGATGGAGGAAGGTGTTCATAATTATGCAAATGCGGTACGTGGGGCAAGCTATGGAATAGAAAGAAAACATCTATTCTCATGCACTGTTTGGGAACAGCTGGGCAAGGCACCTATGGCAACCTACCAGAATTGACACAAGATGAGGGTCATGGCTTAAATGAACAAAAAACAAACAAACAAACAGAGAAACTAGACAAACACTACACAATTATAATGATTATCATCTTGGAAAGGTAACATTTTGGGAAAGGGACCCAAGAAAAGGGGAAGACAGTGGAACCATTATTGCTCGTATACTCCTCACAAGGACATGCAACTTTGATGAACACACTGATGAAATATTGAGGACCAGTGCATGCTAGAATGAAGAGACAGCAAGGTACAGGAGCCCTTGTGGTCCAAAGGAGATGCTGCACTGGCGGACGTGCTATGGATTGCCCAGGAACCAGAGCACACGTCTCAATGGGTGGAAGCCCTGGAAAATAATCTGAAACAATGGCCTCACATGACGAAGAAATGAGAAGGAGAGCAATATGTGCTGAAGCACGTGCCACACAATGACGCACGCCACAAGAGTTCCGCCAGTCACAAACAAGGTAACTGCCTCTAACCCCAGGCCACCACCTCGATACCAGATACAGAAAACAGGGCCCACTGAATGTCCCATGGAGTCTACAAGTCAATGCAGGTGCAATAGGTGCGAAGCCGTACGTCATCTTGTGTACAGGCTACTGTGCCTGCCATACACATAACATGCAACTGTTGCACCAATGGGGCCTAAATGCAGGAAAACTTCCTTGATATGATATGGCATTTATAACGTGCCTATGCACAAGTGTTTCAAGGCGCAACGAGCCAAGGGAGGTGGAACAAAGGGAGGACAGACATCAATCCTACTAGGCCAGGTGTCATTCAGATCGTGCAAGTGCATGGGAAAGGGGAAGGGGGAAAGTGCAGGGGGAAGGTGGGAGGGACAGTGCAGTACATGAGTATAGAAAAAAAACAGTAAGTAAAGGTAACAGCCAGCAGGTGGCAAGTGCAAAGGTAAGTGCAGACATCAGGGGTCAAGTGCTGGTAGTGGGACTGTAAGGGTACAGAAACAGTACCCAAGAGCAGGGGTTGCCAAGGCAGGCAGTACAGTTGTGTGTGACTGGAGGCTGAGGAACCTGGGCCCGAGAACAGAGGGTTGCCAGGTAACCAGTGCAGATTCAGTTTCAGCCAAGCGGTCAGCAGGGGAGGGGAGGAGAAATGGCAGAAGCAAAGAGAAATGTTTTGAGGTGCTTCAGGAAACCGGAGATGGTTCTCCTCAAGTTTCAGGGAGGCAGGGAGGCTGTTCCAGACGGAGGCCCCAGCCAAAGAAAGAGATCTATCACCAACTCGTTGCTTGGAGAAGCGACTGACCCTAAGGGAGTTGGAGGAGGATGAGCGAAGAGCTCGAGAGGGAAGATATTTAGGAAGAGCAAGTTGAAGGTATTGGGGCCCAAGGCCCCAGAAGGCCTTGTGGACAATGCAGAGGGTTTTGAACTTGATCCTCGCAGCCACTGGGAGCCAGTGCAAAGATTTTAGTCCTGGAGAGATACCATCCCTTGACTTGAGGCCAAGGACACGTCTCGCTGTTCTGTTCTGGATGAGTTGCAGAGGGCAGAGAGTAGAGGCAGGGAGATATAGGGAAGGAGAGGAAAGGTAGAACACCTCTGAGGAGGTGCAGCTGGTAGTGTGATGTCTTAGAGACGTCTGAGATGTGCGATGTGCGGAGAGAAGGAGAGCGTAGAGTCGAAGATGACCCCACGGTTTTTAGCCTCGGAGGTGGGAGCAGGAGGAGGGCCAAGAGAGGCCGGCCAGAGAGCAACATGAAAGGAGGGGTCGGGTGTACCGATGAGGAGAATCTCAGTCTTACTGGCATTAAGGCAGAGGTCATTGGTGGCACACCACTCCTGGATACCAGTCAGTGATGAGAGAAGGAGAAGAGGTGGATGAAGGTAGCCTGAAAATGAGCTGAGTGTCATCTGCATAGCACTGAAAGTTGGGGCAGAGAGCAGCAATGCGGTGGGCAAGACACAAGCCTGGTGGATTTTTGGACACAAACCTGGTGGATGAAATGTGTGTAGGAATGGAGGAAATAACATATAACTACAAACAGGGTTACGTTGTTGTAGAAAAAACAAGAGAGGGCACGGGCAAGCCGTTGGTTTCCTTATAACCGTTAAAGGGGTCAGACGTGGTAGCACAAAAACAACGGTTTTGTAGGAAAATGTATTTAATTACTCAGAGTATCTGAAGCAAAAAACTGGGAGTTCATATCCTCGAACTCAAGTGCAAGGGGTGACAAGAGAGTGGCAAATCCAATAGGGTTGGTAGATAGCTGTCCAGAACTGAAGATTAGATTCTGTAGCTGTGTGGTGGTAATCCTACCTGGAAAAGGTCAACTGTTCATATTCTGTTTTTCCTGTGTTGTTATTTTAATGGTTCCCGTGGGTCACAGGGAGTCAGGAATACTTGAGGTTCAACAATTGGAAACGCACAAATTAAAAATGGCCAAGGGGCCAAAATGGTGAGGGAAAGCTCTTCTAAAAATTGCACACTCTTTCCATCTGGGTGTGCGCAGGAACAGTTGTTCTCTCGCAATATTTTATTCCTTTCCGTGAAGATATTTGGTGTAGGTCATGAGAGCCCTCATGACCTGTGGGGTCGACCGGTTTCAATGGCACTCATAATTAGGGCCATCTTCATCAGGACCGTGATTCGAGCGGTTCCACCGAACGAAGCAGACGCCTCCACTGAAGACGCAGATCAGAGTTTCCAGCCAGCCTGTGACAGACCCCCTCCAGCACACATTTTGTGCATAGAGGAGGAACTAGTCCCCGTTTCCGACACTCTGAATCTTTCGGATTGATCCCCCTTTTTTGAATCACGGTCCTGATGAAGATGGCCCTAATTATGAGTGCCATTGAAACCGGTCGACCCCACAGGTCATGAGGGCTCTCATGACCTACACCAAATATCTTCACGGAAAGGAATAAGATATTGCGAGAGAACAACTGTTCCTGCGCACACCCAGATGGAAAGAGTGTGCAATTTTTAGAAGAGCTTTCCCTCACCATTTTGGCCCCTTGGCCATTTTTAATTTGTGCGTTTCCAATTGTTGAACCTCAAGTATTCCTGACTCCCTGTGACCCACGGGAACCAATAAAATAACAACACAGGAAAAACAGAATATGAACAGTTGACCTTTTCCAGGTCGGATTACCACCACACAGCTACAGAATCTAATCTTCAGTTCTGGACAGCTATGTACCAACCCTATTGGATTTGCCACTCTCTTGTCACCCCTAGGAATGGAGGAAGCCATTTTTACCATAGAAGAAAAAGGTCTAGATGGACCCCGGATATCGTACTAATTGAAAACGCACATGTGGAGATGAAAATCGTCAGGGGTGCAAAATACACATTGTTAACGAAAAAGATAGTATATCTCAATTTCAACCAAACACTGCTCAAAGAATCTGATAACAAAGCCATGGCATATCAGGCCTAAAAATAGACACATTTAGCTGGTTTCTAGCTCAACTGAACATGTTAAGGCAGGGAAGCGACAGGAACAATATATTTCGCAAGAAGAAGGTCTGAACCACTTCTCAACTGGCTGCATCAGAATACATTGGATACAAAGTTGAATCCTAATGACCTAGACCTAGACAATGTCCTGAATTGTGAGGAAGAGTGGCTCTCAGGTGAGTTCACTGACACATTACGTTGCCTGAAAGGGTTTGTTCACAAAATCAGGCTATGAAACGAATCCAAATCTGCAGTCTTCAAATTATAAATCATTCCATTTGCTTGGTGCACGGAAGTGAATAGTGAACTGGACACACTGTAATCTCAAGGTATAATAAAGAATGGAAGCCTGAGACTGGGTTTTTACCTTTGGTTGCGGCTGTAAAGGCTGCAGGCAAATTGCATCTTTGTATAGATCTGAGAGCATGAACTTGCTGCATTCTCCCTGATGACACACCCCTTCCCAACATCACAGAATTGCTGTCCACCTTAGTAGATGACCTAATCTGGATATCACGTCAGTATAGCACCAGAAAGCGCACCATCCTAGTTCCTGTGATCTGACTGCTTGTATCACCCCAGAAGGTCTATGTCACTTTTGGAGAATGCGATTTGGCATTGTGCCTGCGGCCTCTGTCCTCCACCAAATAATGTACAACTTGTTTCAAGGTGAGCCAGGTGTTCTCTGTTTCCAAGATGATGTCATGATATATGGGAGCACCAGCAGTGAACATAGCAAAAGAGTGTCAACAGTACTACAAAAACTAAAGGAATGTGGAATGACTCTGAGTAGAAAAAAAGAGCAAGTTTAACAGAGACAGCTTTGTGTATTTGGGTCATATGATATTAGCGGGTGGCATTCTTCCACGAAAAGACTTGATCAACGTGATTAAGGACACATCTACACCCAAACTCTGTGTACAGTATAGTTAACATGGGATTCCTATTGAAGAAAGATGCCCAGTCAAAATGTACATACCTTTTCAGCTCAGAGATTGAAATAATTAAGCAATTGCGAAAGCACGTTCTCTCCTTAGAAATGTTTCAAATAGGAAGAAGAACCATTTTAGCTACAAACGCTCGCAGTGTAGGCCTGGATGCTGCTCTAGTGCAAATGGATGGAAGGGAAGAATGAATATTAGTATGAGGTCAGGGGGGTCTGGCGGCCTCCCATCCAATGAGGAGGCTCGGAACAGGGTCTTTACCACACCCCTCCCCACCAGATTGACGGTAAGTGCAACCTCTCCCCACGTACCTTTCCCCCACCCCCTTTTCCACATCTCATCTCCACCACCCTATCCCCGCACCACTAACCTGCACTGCTCTCTTCTTCCCTGCGCTGGGAACACTAGTGTTCCCGGTGCAGCGCTGATCCAACAATGGGCACCATGGAAAGGGAGAAGGGACACCATGTAGTTCCATTCTCCCGAAACATTGCAGCCATTTTTTTGTTTCGTTTTTCTCGAGTTGAGATATGGTTACATGCCATTTCTCAACTTGAGAAAATTAAACTATTAGTAGCCTGGTACAACGTGCCAGGGTACTAATAGCTATACAACTCTCAGAGGGGGGACATTAACAGTCTGGTAATGCCTCGGGGCTCACATTAAGGTCCTTGCTATGCCCAGACCTGTAAGTGATGCCCTGTGGGTATTACTAGACCGGTAATACCCCCCCTCAAGTGTTCAATTGCTTTAATAGCATTTTCTCCCACATTCTGAAAGGAGCCAAAACAACCTATTCACCCTCCCTGGAGAAGGAACTCTTAGCAGTAAGGTGAGCCATAGAGAAATGTGGAACTTTCCTATGGTGTAGTTAGTTCAAAATCCACAAAGACAACAACCAGTGAAAGAGCCCCTAGTAGATAAAGGGTTGGAAGGGTTGGACAGGGCCTCCTGCAGTATCAGGAAATGGGTCGCATCACTCCAAGAATGCACCTTCAGTGTGAAGTACATCCCTGGAACAAGGAATCTGCTGTCAGATTGCATTGCATTTAATGAATAGGATGAAGACATTAGTGATGAACATATGCTCTCAAATGTGCAATGTGCCATATCTCTCTAGGACAGGTCAAGATGGTATTGTCTAATAGAGGTTCGATAACCAGAGCAGATCTCAAAACGACAGGTTATGAGGGCTGTGGCCAGTTAGGGAAGAGATCATGGTGAATTATTAGTACTGTTATTGTTATTATTATTATTATTATTATTGTTATTATTATTATTATTATTATTATTATTATTGTATTTATTGAGCGCAGACCTAGCTTCAAGAAGCAGCGGAGCGCTTTACAGAGGTATACGCCAATACAGATACATAATGGAGTGCTTTACAGAGGTATACACTATTACAGGTGTATAACAGAGTGCTTTGTAGTGGTGACAACAGAACACATATACATGAGGGGGTAGGATACAGAGGGGGACAAAGGAGAGGTACAGCTGTACCGGGTGCCGGGGAGGAGAGGGCGGCCAGTGTCTAGCCAGTCAGGTGGTACAAGGGGTGATGTGATGGCCTAGGTGTTGAGGAGGATGGGGCATAGAACAGGACATCAAATGAATCCCGTGTGGCTTAAGGGAAAATATAGTAAGGCTAGAACATGAAGGCACCAAGGCATGACAAAAACCAAATGAGCAAATCCATATGGATTACTGGTGTCCTGGGAGTGACACTCACATATAAAGAGTAGTAATAGATTGCATATAATGTAGAACAAGAATCCTCACGATTTTTCACAACAAATGCCCTATTGTGCTTAATAGCACCCTGCCACCTTGCCCCAGGCTCTGTTGCCCAGACTGGTGTGCATTCATAGTGCATGCCCAGAGGACTCCATTATCTAACACAAGGAAGGAAGCACCTTCCAAGATGGCCGTCCGCCGTGCTGCATAGCCATTTTCCACTTAACCCAGTCCTAGGTCTCTCCACATTGCACCGATTGGTTCCCAGGCCATTTTAAGGAGCGTAACCCATGAGCCGGCACCTGTCCACAGCCTGTCACCAGCCATCATGCCGTCTGCCAGAACCCCTGCATGAGCTGTATCAACTTGTGCAGTACAATACCAAGGTAACTTTCTACAGACCCATGCCCAGCCGCTGACTTTTGTCATTATTGGCTTTTTGATTGGACTTTCCGGATTGTGCACCTGTCACATAGCGCATTACCATTGCGAGTCTATCATTATGCCCCGCGCCCGTTCACGCGCTACATACTGATCAGTGTTAACAGTGAGGCCGTTTGAGCAATACTCTCCCACTTTTGCACAGGGGCTATCCCCTAAACTGTGACTTCTGGATCTAGATAACTTGCGACCTATGTACTATTAATCTACTACTTATCTGCAGTCCAGTACTTACCTGTCTCGCTTGTATATTGCTGCAACCTAATTCGAGCTGACCAAGCGCACGTGTATTTAATTTTGCCATTTGCACCTGCTTTATGCACACATACCAGCTTATTACCCAAGTATCTGTGCCTATGTAACCAGAATATGATACTGCCTACATGTGTGTACTGTTCAGACGTTTGCCTTATGTATGCATCAATGTCTATCCAACTGACTAATGTATCGCTCCCAGATCTTAACCGATCCCATGCGCCCTATTTGCATTGCATAGTCATTGTTTTCAGTTTGGTCATGGTCCCTTGTGCTCTATCTGTACTGCATTGTCATTGTTTTAACTCTGATCTGGTCCCTTGTGCCTTACCTACATTGCACAGCTACTGTTTTGAGCTCTGAACTATACACCCTATGCACCCTATTTGTACTGCATAGTTATTGTTTTCCGCTCTGACCTGGTCCCTTGTGCCTCACCTACATTGCACAGTTATTGTTTTTAGCCCGACCTGACCCATGCACCCTGTCTGTACTGCATTGTCATTGTTTTTAGCTCTGGTCTGGTCCCTTGTGCCCTACCTGCTCTGCATAGTTACTGTGTTTAGTTCTAACCTGATCCTGACCCATGTGCACTAATTGCATCACATACTTACTGCTTCTAGCACTGACCTGGTCACATGTACCCCACCTGCACTATATTTTGACCAGTTGTGAAAGATGCTGAGTCCAATGATTTACTACTGCTTAATGGCTGCCACTATACATTCTGTTACCAGGAGTCAGGAATGTCATACTGAGCTCCCTTCATCAGTGCCAGACCCCATTTCACTTACCCTGCCAAAGATAGTTTTGAACAATTCCACCACTTTCCAATCTAAACACCATGGTGCCTCTGGGGTAGATTCCTACGCCTCTCTTCCATGTACCACGTCTGATAGAAACCTCAAACTCTGTGCCAGACTTACTAAATTGTATTAGCCACTGAGAAGAGCCCTACCACCATCAAATCTGAAAACAAACTACCAGTACAGTATGAAACCTAACCTTACCAACTTGCCACCTCCACCTTTTGCCTCCAATATAAATGCTCTCCAAATCAAAAGACAGAAGCTCAAGCCTACGGATACAATTACATCCATTCCTATCCCGCTCAGAGCTGCAACTGAGTTACTTTCACTCAAAGGAGCACTTCTCAATGTGAGATCGCTTGTCGCCCATGCCCTTGACATAGCCGATCTAATCATAGAAGGTAATATGGATTTCGTAGCGATAACTGAGACTTGGTTACATAATGCTGCAGGCCCATCGCTCATACTAGATATCCCAGAAGGCTATACTATAACTAGACAAGATCGAGATGGCTCCCGAGGTGGTGGAATTGCCATTATTTCTAAATTGAGCCTCTCCCTCAGACTAGCCCCTACTCAATCCTTGCAATCTTGTGAAAACCTTTCTGCTAAATTTCAGATAAACAACACACAATCACTTACTATTCATCTAATATACAGACCTCCAGGTCCTCTCGGTACATTTGAGGAGGATTTTCACAGTATACTCACCAACAACCTCAAACTGACTCCTCAACTACTCTTACTAGGGGATTTCAACATAGGCTTTAATGATCCAATGGATAAACAAGCTATGGATATAGCCAATACCATTACCATGCTAGGTCTGTCTCAAAAAGTCAACAAACCCACCCATATGAAGGGGAGAACATTGGACTGGGTAGCAGATTATAATTGCACAGCCACTATCTCTCCCATCTCACCTCAACCCTGGACAGACCACTCACTTGTGTTCTTCAACCTATTAACCTCCAGACCATCTCCTATGGCCCCGCCGTTGGCACCACTATGCTTGACCAGAAACAAAAAGAGCATTACAGTGGATAAAGTAATCACTACCATCCTACCAATTCTAAATGCACTTCCAGAAAATCTAGATCCTAGCATTCTAGTGTAGTCCATGAATATAACAATATTATGCTCACCACATTGAATAAAATCGCCCCTCTTTAAAGTAGGACAAGTAAACCCAAAGCCCACCTAAATAAATGGTTTATGCCACAATTAAGAGACCTATGCCTCCTAAAAAGAAAAAGTGAAACTACTTGGAGACTATGCCCATCCAACGAAAATAAAGTAAAACTAACCTCCATCTCCTCGCATTATAAAAATGAAGTTTGCCTGGCAAAACGGAATTCTTCTGATGAAAGTATTGCCAATTCCAACTCTAGCATGAAGGAACTATTTTCCATACTGAAAGAACTATAGTCACCAAAAGCCAAACCTGACACATTTACTAAGGACAAGTCCTGGTGTGCAGATATCCAACATGCGAGCAAATAAAATAAACACGCTTCAAAATAAAATACAGCAAAAAAAAGAGATGCTGAACTTACAGCACATGCCCAATTTCCCGCCGCCTAGTGACTCATCCACGGCACATAATAACAAATTTTACTTCTCCAAAACTTCTCCCTTAGAGGGATTCTCTCGCTCAAACCTTCCAACTGTAAAGGTGATATTTACCCAGCACAGATGATAAAAGACGCTGCCAGAGACCTATCGCCATTCATCTCTAAATTGATTAATGCTTCCTTTGCATCAGGCACCATCCTTGCCAACATAAAACATTCCTGGGTGCTCCCACTCCTTAAGAAGCAGACACTAGACCCTCTCATCCCGACTAATTACCGCCCTATTACCACGGTACCATTCCTACTTAAAATACTTGACAAAGCTGCATACATCCAAATTCAAAAATACCTTGAACTGCACAATCTGGCTGCCATCCATTACACGGAACGGAAACTGCTTTAATTGATTTAAAAACCCAAATTGATGAGTTGAGAGGTAAAGGGAGGACAGCACTTCTGCTCTTACTTGATCTCTCAGCTGCATTTGATTTGGTGGATCACAAGGTCCTCTGCAGACACCTGGACTCTGCAGCTCACTTATCTCCTGAGGCTATCAGTTGGTTAGAATCAATTCTGAGTGAGAGAACCATGAGAGTATTCTCCCCATCGGCAGCTGCGGACCCCACCCCATCTTGTGTGGTGTTCCTCAGGGCTCATGTGTCTCCCCAACTTTATACAACATTTTCACCAAACCCCTGTTTGACGATCTGGACCTTCTTGGTATCACCTACACCAACTATGCAGATGATACACAGATTCTCCTCCCACTTTCTGGGGATCATAGTAAGGACATGGAGTTGGTGAATAGGGTATATCGTATCATCCAGGCATGGATGGCCACCCTTGACCTATGCCTGAATGATGATAAGACAGAGTTGATAATCTTGGCCACACAGGTAAACATTAACAAACTAGGCCAGGAATTCTCCTCATTCAATATCGATGTAAATATCATCAAGGTTTCCAAGGAAGTAAAAACCCTTGACTTCCACCTTGATTCCACTTTATCCTTTGACAAACAAGTAACATCTCTGTCCTCTACCACTAAGAGCCGGCAAGCCATTCCTTTCTAATGACAGTTGTATGATCTTGGCTAGAGCTCTTATACTCTCCAGAATTGACTACTGCAATGCCCTCTACAGTGGCGCTAACAAAATCTAACGATCCAGAGACTACAAATACTACAAAATAATGCCTTGACAGCAACGTTGGGCATTATTTTGTAGTATAACAAAAGAGTACATATCTCATCTATCAAACGCCAACAGCCTCTCCACTGATAACAAAATACAGCTAAAAATGATTTCACTGACCCACAAAGCCTTAAACAATGCTGCACCTAGCTACCTCATGGATAAACTAAATAAAAGATCTTCTATTATACCTACTAGAGCCGGTAACGCCAGTTGCTTGGCAGTACCAAGATATAAGCTTACTACGATTGGTGGCAACAGTTTTCCAGTGAAGGCTGCTAACTTCTGGAACTCACTACCACAAAATTTGAGAGCAGTCCAACCCTACCTACACTTTAGAAGGAACACCATCAAACATATCATCTCCAATGACCCATAGTCTCCCTATCATCTATGCTGCATCGGCCCTTTTGGCCCACTCCACTTGCAGGCCACGGCACACTCCCACCGCTCTTAACTCCCAGTTGAACAATGTCACACTATCGGTATTGTTACATGTAATTTATTCTGTTATTTTGTGATTCCGTGCACTATATTGTAACCTGTACACATTTGTAACTTTGTAAGCTTTGCATTATCTTATTGCTGCACCCTGTTACCTATGGGTTTGGTGCGCATTAGAAGTTAATAAACAAACAAACAAACAAACAAACAAACAAACAAAAGGGTTGCCAAAGAAATTGTTCACCCATGATGGAGATGTAGGTTCCCAAAATGACTTGATAGAGGGTGGGGATGGACCTGGTAGGGCCCATCTGTAGCCAACGGCTCCCACACTATATGATACCTCTAACTGATATGTGGGCAAGGTGGGTAGAGGTGAGCTTTACCAGGGTTATCTCCTCCAAGGCTGTCAAGAACTTTTTAGATGACATCTGAAAAGGAAAGGTTTCCTCTAAATCCTCTTGACAGAATATGGGCTCAATTTAAGTCTGTTGAGATTTGCAGGTTCCTCACAGATGACCTTAGTGTATCATCCCCAAACAAATGGGATGGTTGATAGATTCAAGAAAGTGATTCAAGTTTACATACGTGGACCATGGGCCAACAATGAGGTTTGGAAAAGAGCCGGCATGGAAAGGATCATCAACCATTGCTTTTGCCCACACTCCACTCCACTATCTCCCTCTTTGAATTTGTCTGGGTCAATAAAAACAACATGATGTTTTGTCTACCTTGGTAACAAAGATAGTAGAAGGTACTCCCAGATCCGAATGCCTTTGCAGACAGGACCGTTCAGCACCAAGGCCAAAACGAAAACCCAGTATGACCAAAGGAAGAGAGGGAAGAGAAACTCCTTACGAATGGGGGATTTAGTGAGAGGGAAACTACCTGTAGGCTTATGGGTGGCACCAATGCAATTGTCTAAGCAACTGAGAGTTGAGAGAGTCTTCCATAAATCAAACGATATACGTGATGGCAGGGTGTGGAACATAGGAAGGGCTGCTTGTGTTTATCAATTCACACAAGGAAGGTCCACACTGCTGTCATGGATACCAGGTGCTGAAGGGGATGTGGAACATAGGTAGGGCTGCTTGGGTTGCCAAGTCACACAAGGAAGATCCCCACTGGTGCCATGGATACCGGGTGCTGAAGGGGATCCAAGTAGACCTTTCCTGCTCTGTCAGGGAAACATGTAAAGGTCCCTAGGATGTCCTACCACAGAGCTCAAAGACCACCATGACAGTGGCAATTTCTTGCAAGGCCCCAACTCTGTGCCATCTGTAGGGGTGAGTAAGCAGACCTTAAGGTCTACAGCCACATTCACTGATGAATTTTACAAGTTATTTCAAAGGCTATGAGACTCATGTTGAGAAGGTGTGGCATCATGCATCTACAGCTAGTGGTGCACGTTTGCAGCTAAGGAATGGGATAGATATAGAGCAGGCCACGCTAGAGATGTTTGCTAGATCAGGAACTGGTGGAACTTAATCAATATATCAGTTATTGGCAGTATACGTATATTATTAAATAAAAGTCTGTACCCCCTGCCTTTACATGTTCACTCCTTCAGTTTCCTAACTCCTTTTCATGTCGATATTGTAGAACAACCTTGTGTGTGAACCTGAGTTTTTCAGTGGTGTGCTCAGTCACCTTTCCTACAGTATGTTTTCCAACCATAATGCAAACTTTGTGAGAATTTGTTTGTTTGCCTTTGTCACTTGTTTTGTATTTTTTGCATTGACACCCATAGGCACATTACACACATTTGGGCTTTGCACATTAATACCTTAAGCAACATATGATTCTATTTAGAAGGAGTGTCATGGGGAGAAGATGAGGAGCTGTACGACCTCTCAACCTCTGTGTTAAAGGTCGAGGTAGTATTGGACTGAGGATGGAGATTGAGATGAAACATTAGGAGGGGAAGACAGTGATTGAGGAGAGGAAGATGATGGTGATTGAGATGGGAGAGGCAGTTCTTTTGGGGGCAGATGGTGGTTCATCGGTGAAATAGAGGTTGATAATGGGTAGAAAGTGTTTGAGCAAGAGAGACACTGTTTGAGGAGGGGGAGACATAAGGCCGTTGAGAAGGATACAACTACAAATTCAGAGCAAGTTGTGTTGTTTGCAGAGTTAGTCGAGGAATAACTGCCAAAGGATGGCAAGTAACTTACCTTTGGAGTGGGCAGAGAGGAAGAAGCACTCCATGAGCAGCATGGAGAGGTAGCCATTGAGGTGCAGGGGGAAAATAGTAGAGGGGAGAGAAGGAGGTGGTGGAGAACGAAAAACACAAGCTGGAGTTACCAGAGATTGCTCCGCTAGCAGATGACTAAGGACATGTAGACTGAGGCCATTGCACCATTGTCTGCCTGTGTGAGGGGGCAAGGTGAGCTCAGGCTTTCTTCAGTGGGTTGCAACATGTCAGAAAACATCACCATCTATGATATTACTGTTCAGCTTTTCATGGATTTAGGACTTCTTCAGGTAGCAGGAGTGTGTTGCTGTCAGGCAGAGGCAGGCCGTGCAATGTGCAACATCTTCCAGAAGACAGTTTATTGGGGTAACCCAAGTGAGGGTGCCTTTGGCATCTCGTTGATGCACAATAACTTTAGACTGTGGCATTATGATGTGTTCAGGGGGCACAGTGGCACTTTTAACTGGTAGGGTCTCTTTAGCAGCAAGCAGCACCGCTCCTATTGGTGTTGGTAGAATTCACGGTGTGGTTCATTTGGGCAGAACAGGTGAGGCAGTGAACATGAATCCAAGCACACATGTAATGCATTACCTGACCTCTGTAAGCTTGTATGAGATTGATGGTTAACTATTGCTGAGCACCAGGGAGAAGTACAAGCTCCTGCAGCACTGCATATTCTATAACATTTCATGGCAAGAGGGTAGTAGATGGGCTGATATGGTGCACTGTCTAAATGTAGAATGATTTCATTTCTGGCTTTGCTCATTGGTAGAGCCACATAAATTGAGGGAGAACCTCCAGTTTGTGAACTTTGCACTAGGACTCAGTGAGTGGATCTGCTGGTAGAGTGAAATTAATTTAGGATGATGAGCAAAATAAAGAGTGTTGCAATGAACTCAACCACTACGGTCGGAGTATCAGTCAGCAGAGACTTTCCTCAAGGTGCTCGGTCTGAGTGACTGTAAATGGCTTGCATGCAAGTCTTCATCATCTGAGAAATATGCTGAATGCTCTTCCATTCAAATGGCTTGATGTTTTCTCTATTAAAAAAGTCCTTGACAATAAGATGATTATTCTTTTACATAAAGGTAAGCTGTTTGAAATGGCTGTCACTGAGGTAGCTCCTGTGGTGTGAGAAAAAAGCACTTATGCAATAAAATCCCATTAACACTGAAGTTTGCCTGGAGGTAGCTTAGGCTTTCCACAGCTAATTGGACACTGCAAGGCATCCTGGAAGAAGCTTAGGCTTCCCACAGCTGATTGAACATGTACAGACAGCAAAACTGCCTGTTTGCCAAGTCAGAATTGCAGTGTATTGCCATCAGTGCCCATTTGGCATGTGTCGAGTACATGGGCATCAACCATGTGATCTACAGTGGGCTGCTAGATTCTTGTGCATACCCAAATACATGGAACAAGCCACACAAGTGGAGAAGCCCTCAAAGCCTCTACATGTATTCACTTTCAGAAAGCTGACAGTGGTTGTGCCTGAACTAATGTCAGGAATTGTGGAAAATTAGGGCACGCTCTGATAAATCTGGTCAATTTGTCCCTTCTCCCCAGAGGGGAGCCACACCCTGTGAGTCTAGGGAGGTGAACCTGTTCCACAAAACACTCTCTAGGGGTTTGTGCAAATGGGACCTCACTATGAGCGAATCTCCTTTGTGGGACAAGGACTTCCAGTCCGATAGGGAATGGCCAGAACTGAGCACCATGTTCACTTATATGGGTATAGAGAAGACAATATTCACTAATATCTTCATGCCACTGAACAGTGACCATTCTTTAATTTCTCTTCCTTTACCTCAAAGTAATGGTGGCCTCCATTGCGACACTGCAGTCAATGAGGAACACACCTCCTTTTGCTGCAAAGAAGTCCGTAGACACAGGAAAGACGGTGTAGCTAAGGGAATCTCCTATGCTGGGCAGAGAGCGAGTCTGATGTAGAGATGCACCACTATAGAAGTGATGTCCTTGAAGGGCGATCAAGTCCGAATGTAGAGCCGACTGGGAGGTGGGAAGTGAGCTGGAGCATAGCTGAATTCTAGAATGCTGGGATTGCATCCGACCGAGTCAGAGTTCAAGGGAGCACCAGGCAACAAGGAAGCCCTTGTTTCCTCCAATGTCATGTCCACAATGCAGCAGTGGTCGGCCACAGACCTAACAACAAATGCTGAGTCAGGCTGGTGGGGAAGGAACAAATCCCCAAGCTCAACATATGATGGACGGCGGCTGTCAAGGGATGCCCTGCCAGGGAAGCGAACGCTTCGGCTGAGAAGGAATCGTTGAAGGGAACAAACATTGTATGTTTAAGAGATCCTACAGGGCCATGGAAGCCTGGGAGTTCTGATTGAATAAGCACCTGGTGCAAAGCCTGGGAAAGAACCCATGAACACTTTGAAACAAGAGAGCAGATGAGGTCACAGTTGCCTGAAAGTCTTGAACAGGCAAATCCCTCGTATGAAGCTGGGAAAAGAAAGTGTGTGAGGTCATGTGTGTCTGAAAGTCCCGGATGAACAAAGACCTGGCGTGAGGCTAGGGAAGGAAAGAAAGAATACTGTAAGGTGAAACAAATGACAAGCTTAAGGGAGCCTGAAAAGCTTAACAGAACAAGCGATCAATGCAGATCAGAGGAGAAGAAATACAAGTTTGTTGGTTGTAACTTGGAAGAACTTGGAAGAACCTCCAAAGTTAAGGGGGCTTGAGAAACACACAGTGACAAGCTCCTTGATAAATCTGAAAGACAATGGCATATCTCCTCTGTATGCCAGTCGGGGAAATCAACAAGAGTATGAGAATTGCAAATGGGGCAAGGGCCCTATGTGAATCAGGTTTAAGTAAATGCAAAGATTTGCTTTACATGCAAACAAAAGAAACGGGCATGATTGTGAAAAATTAAACAAGCTGAGTAGGCCAATGCCTACACCACACCCTAAACTTGAGCTGAAACTTGTTACAAGAGTAAGTGTATGGAAGAATGATTTGAACTGTTGAGAAAACTCCAATGCTGGGCCAGGCAAAAGCCTATCATAGAGACCTCCTCCTTTCTGTTTATTTGTCTAAGTGCCAGGTCTAGTTTATAGCTAGAATTCAGATGGAAGACTTTTTTTGGAGTTAACAAATTCCATTTGTTTTTGTTAGTTTTTAGGTAGGGAATTTCCCTCTTAGAAAGAGGGCAAGATAGGCATTTTCCTTTCATTAAAAAAAGTTAAATCATGGCATTAAGTTGTCCGACTCCTTCTTCTGGCTCGCCACAGCACTGGCAGAATAACTTTTTGCAGTGGTGGAGTGCCATGTTGGTTTGTTCTCTGACCCTGTCTCTCTCTCTTCTTGCTAAAACCAGCATTTTAAATATCTATGAGGTCATCCTTACACATGACTAGCAAGTCATGTGAATTACAAGCCAAAGCATTTTCTTCATCCTCACGCACCTGCTGTTTAAAAGTTGCACATTGATTTTAAACTGTGGATCAAGAAAAGATGCCAGGAGATCCTCAATATTCACCTTCATACAAGGGTGTTGCTAGCTCTGGAATAAGTCTGGGGCTACGCCAATGTTGAGACTGTTGGGACTGTTGGCTAGCTAGCCTTTTGGTTGTAGATCCTGGGCTTCTATCCTGGGCTACAGCCAAAAGACCTGGGGCTGAAGCCCCTCAGCCCCTCCCCCACAGCAACGCCTCTGCCTTCTTACCACCTTCCTACTGTTGGAAGGTTGACAGGTTCACAGCCAGTTGCCCTGCTGGACTGTTCATTCTGTTTGATAGTTCTAATTCCAACAGATACACATATGTCAGCAGTTTGCTGGATGATGCAGCATATAGGCTACTACACTGCCTGGCCACCTTCAAATGGCTGCATCAAAGAGAAACATTTTCCAACATCTTCCACTTTGCCTGTGACAAGTAGGCACCGTCAAGTTGCTGTCTTCACATTTTTGGGGAGGGCTGAGATGGGACCATATTTCCCCTCCTTCTTGGGGTCTGCTTAGTGTACTTTGCAGTGGATGCTCTGTTGGCACTGATCACTGAGATCCCATTGATGTTGCTTTGAGTTACTGCAAAGTTGCACTAGAACTAGAATGTGTTTTCCAAATCATTTCTGGTGAAGACTGTACAGTGGGGGACGGGTAGTGTGTAAAGCTTGAATCTGCACACTCTTATTCTGTCTCTTGGTCTCCCTTGCTATCTGGGGTATTGTCAAATAAAAGGTGTCTGCCTCTTGATCTTTGTCATGTTCTTCATTGTTATCTGGGGAATTTTAAGGGTTCAAATAGTCATTCTTATATCTGGAGTTCTCTCTGTGTTGTTACTGAGTTAAAGTCATTAGCTATCCCCCTTGTGCCTTGGTTCATGGCAGCTAAACTTCTCCCCTCCGCCCCCCGGCCCCTGCACTCCAACCTCTGGCACTGGATGTATTTGCACATGTTCTCTATGCACAATTTCTTCAGAAGGCACTAGATGCCTTAGAAAGATGCCCCTATTCCTCAAAGAAGATTATATCTGCCGCTACTGATTGAACAGTGAGACTACACAGAGATCTGCATACTATCTGGGCTTCTCCAATGTAAATATCTGCATCTATAATAGGTGGGAAATGTCCAACAGATATAAACTACCACGTTTGGGTACTACAGTATATTCACAGATGTTAATTACATTTACCACTTCTCTTCAATAAATGCACATGGGGTTCTCAGTGGTTTGGCTTTCAATTAATTGTAATGGTGGTGATTGCATGGAAATTAACTCGCTCATAGATACGTGCTTGTTATTTCTGCACAAAAGTGCAGCATGTTCCACTTTGTGCGGCTTCCATTTGTGACTGTAGAGGTTTGACTGCTCAACATCCATGCAGCTGGATACTGGTGTGTATACGAATGGTGCTTTTTATTGTGGAGTGTTAGTGATGTGCAGGTTCCAGGCAGTGCTCCAGAAGGTTCTTAGTGTTTTGGAGTAAATGCACTAATGGTTACATTAACAAGGAGCCACGAGCTTCAGGAATGATGTGTTGCAATAATCCATATGATACTACATACGGAGATAAATCAGCCTGAACAAATGGTGTAAGAGAGCATAGCAAACATTCTTATGTTTATGACATATTATGTTGAAAACATTCTTAGCACACATTCATTTAATAGGGAAAGAAGAGAGCATACCAAAGCTTTCTTAGTTGCATCTTAATAGGTGGAGAAGAGAGCAGCCTTAGGCACATGCCATTTTTCTAGGGGCGTTGGGAGCACACCCATGCATTATTAGCCACACATTCATTTTGTAGATGAAGCAGAGAGCACCCTAATGCATCCTTATCCTATTTTGGTACATGTGCTGAGAGCATGCCAAAGCATTTTGAGTCACACATTCATTTTGTAGATGAAGGAGAGAGCACACTAAAACATTCTTAAGCACACATTAATGTTATAGGTGGATGAGAGAGCTTGCCAAACCATTCTTAATCACATGTCAATTTTATAAGTGGAATAGAGCATATATTCTTAGGTGCATGCCATTTTTGTAGGTGGGAAGGGAGCATGCCAAATCATTCCTAGCCATACTTTATTTTGTCTGATGGAAGAGAGCATGCCAAAGCATTCTTAGTCATACATACATTTTACAGGTAAGGAGGGGACACGCCAAAGCATTCTTAGGGGCACATTGTTTTATGGGTGGAGATTATGACAACACATTCTTATGTGCATGATTTATAGGTGGAGGAGGGAATGTTAACATATCAGGTGCACATTTATTTTATAGATAGAGGAGAAAGCATGCAAAAGCATTCGCATATGATTTTATAGGTGAAAGGGAATTGGCCAAACATTCTTAGATGCACGTCATTTTTTGTAGGTGGGAACAAAGCGCATCAAATTATTCTGAGTCACACTATCCTTTTATTGGCAGAGGACATAACAGCAGAACATATTGGGTACACAGCATGTTTTCAGATGGAAAGAGAGAACACCAAAGCATTCTTATTCACAGTATCACTTCATAGGTGGAGCGCAGAGCACACCAAACCATTCTTAGTCAATCATTCATTTTATAGGCAAAGGTGAGAGCACACCAAGCCAGTCTTAGTGACATATCATTTGGTAGGTGGGGAGAGAGCACACCAAATCATTCCAAGTCGCATGTACATTGTATAGATAGGGGAGAAAGCATGCCAAAGCAATGTCAGTCCCAAGTCATTTTAAATCTGGAGGACAGCATGTCAAAACATTCTTAAGAACACTTTATTATGTGGATGGGAAGAGAGCACACCAATGCATGCATAATCACTGATTCATTGTATAGGCAGAGGAGAGGATGCTAAAACATTTTGATGCAATTTAGCCCCTCCATATGCTTGAGCATCTGTTGGAACAGTGGAATGCAGCGACCAACTACTACAATATCTACAACTCGCCAATTGCTGTTGCAAGCTGGAAAAAATGCTTATACGATATCTATAACAGGAAACCTGGAAGGTGCCTATCAAACACCTACACATTGGCATATGTTGGACAATGTTGGTTCTTTATTAGAGCCTTTTGAAGATGCCACCCACTGGATAAGCCTGTATGGCATGTCTTGCAGCAATGTGTTGCCACTGGTGTATCTTTTGAAGTTAGGTCTATTGAACACAATACAGGAACATGACATGCCTGGTGATGTAGAAGCAGGGCAAATGCACATGAAACTGCTCTCAACTGTACAACAAAATGTGTGCATTGTTTGTTGGCATGAAGGGGAATATGGAGCACCTCCTGTCATCTTTTCTTGACTCACATTTTAAAGTCAAGGTGGCAAGGTTTATACAAAATGTGCCAGAGGCAGACAATAAGGACAGCAGAGGGAATTGCAAATCGCAAGCACACATGCTAACCATGTGCCAGGAATCACTAGAGAGATGTCTGAAAGCCTGGATGGAGTGACTGTAGTCAGACAAATGTCAGACAACAATAAACCTGTGCAGTGACCCTCTTCTGCAATGTAGATCTTGATCTGTGCACATGCATTATCCTCAGATTCAGACACTTTATCAGGTAGAACCTCAATGAGCTTTTGAGCAGCGGACAAGTGTAAAAGACTGTGGCACACAATCCTTCCAGAGTTGGGCATGCCATATGCATAGGGGTCCAAAGGATTCAGTGGGCTCAATGCAGACCATTTGGTTGCTGTGTGTGTTCTGGGCACATGTAAACTGTTTAGTGATGATGGGCAATCATAATTATGGCTTGGCAAGCAGTCAGTATGGCCCTTTGTGTTTGTTCAATTGGTTGTGGAACCCCTAATCTGCTCCCCACCTAATGTGCAATTTGAACAGGTATTTCGCTTTGCTGGGGTTATTACCTCAGGCTACATCAAACACCTCAATGACACACATGTGATAGTGGGTACTTTCATTACGTATCCCTGAAGACTTCAGAGGGAAGGAATACTAGGACCTGAATTTGGGACACCAAACAACAGATTCATCAGATGACGTCAATTGGAGTTCCTACATTTAAAGTTTACTTTCTCCTTCCTTTAAAATGTAGTATCTCCTCAGGTTAAATGTTAGTTGCTTTTAGTTTGTCCTTCCTTTAAAGTTTAGTAAAAGTGGAGCTTTCCCTTCAGTTAAAGTTTAGTTCAGTTTACTTTTTTTTGCCAATTCCTGACTTCTTCTTCATCTGCTTGGTTAATAGTGACATTATACTACATAGAGGTTCTGCCTCAATTTAGGGCCAGCTCCTTCCTAGATGCATGTGTTCAAATTCACCACAATATTCTAGTGCTCAACCATAGCCAAAATATAGTTTGTTCCTAGTGGTTTTCCCATTGTCTGTTTGACACTAACTATAAATGAGGCCGAAAGAGCCAAACCCCTAGCTTTTTCTTCATTCAGAACTAAAAAGCTTATGACCGGAAGGTTAGAATTAACCATAACCTCAGGCATAGCTCTGGACAACCCTCCAGGCCATCATTGTGTAGCCTGCCAAGCCATTATAAAAAGGAAAAAGGCCATATGAGAATGAGGCTTGGTTCCACCCCACAAATGCCATCCATCCAGATCTGCTTGGTCACATCCCTTCTACATAAGATCACAAGCAACCCCAGACAAATGTTGGCCTCATTGGGCATCATCAGTGAGATGAATCCCATTTCCATATAGTATTTCCACTTCCGTAAAGACTTGGCAGTCTGAAAAACAATGGTCTGGAAGGTTGCCCAGAACTGTGCCTGTGGTTATGATTGATTCAAAATATTCCAGCCATCAGCTTTTGGTTTTGCATAAGTCACCCAAGTGGGAGGGATATGCCCAGATGTGGGTCTCAAGCTTGTGGGGTCTAGAGATCCAAGCTACACCTCACTGATGACACCCAAAACATATCTGGGATTGCTTGTGGTCTTGTGCAGAAGGGATGTGGCCTGGCAATTTGGGCTGGAATGGCGTTTTGTGGCAAGACCAAGCCTGTGTTGCATATTGTCTTTCCCCTCTGTAATGTCCTGGCAGGGTGAAACATGATGAGAATTGTCCAGAGCTGTGCCCATGGTTATGATTGATTCAAAAACTTACAACCATCACATTTTGGTTTTCCATTCTTCTTCATTAAGCCTCAATCAAGGACATCACGCACCAAGACTTATGTAGTCAAATTTACCCAAGACCTCCAGGTTAAAGCCCAACACAATGATTGCATGTCCCTGGAGGTTCTGGCACAGTCTATTCACCTCTACGTTGCAGTGGTTCCCAAATACAGGCTTCTTTATTCAGCCCATTTTAAACCAACATTTTACTGCATGGAGGCTCTTCCTCAATTAAGGGGCAGCCCCCACCCAGGTTCCCTAACTCAAATTCACCCAAAATCTCTAGGGCTCACCCCAACCCAATGACGCTATATGCCTGTGGTTCCATATCAGTCGTTTTTGGCTCTTCCTAGCAGTGGTGCTCTATTTGAGGCTTCTCCTTTAGTAAGTCTGATTAACGGTGACATTGTGCTCTGTAGACCTTCAGACAATTTGTTTATAACTACCACCAGAGCTACAACATACTACTGCAATCTCAAACATTTGGTTCTGCCTCAAGGTATTTGGTTCAATCTAGTACTGCACGTTTAAACTTGTGGTGCTTCCTTAATTCAATATATATCTCTACCTACCAGCTGAGACAGTCCTGCGTTATTTCTGGATGCCACCATTTGTTTCTGGACTCTCCCATTTCACCATGTTATCCTGTTGTTGACCCTCTTGCACAGTAACCTGCATGAGAGTTTGGTGGCACTAGAGAAACATTCCCCTTGTTCGTTGGATCAGCTTCCCCTGAATTGCATATGTGTTGCAATAGAGGTATGCATGCATCATTCCATCGCTCCTCCTTGGCCCAAGTAGCCCCACACCCTGCCCCCATTATCTGGTGCCCATGCTGTTAGTAGTGGTTATGCTGTTGCCTTGCTCATTGATGGTGTCACGTGTTCAGTTTGTGCTGGGCCAGACACTAGGGTTTTGGAATACATTATTGCTGAGTCCTGGAGGTCATCTGAAATGCTTCTTGCATGTCTAGCAAAAGATAAGAGTGTCATTCAGCACTCCCATGTCACTGCCATCCCCACTCAAGGAGGGGGATCCACTAGTGGTGTCCATTGCACAAGATGTGCGCTCCTCCTACCCATCCTTGTTTCACCTGTGGCAGTGCTTGCTCATCAAAGAGGTGCCAAAGGGATTTTCCTTGGGTCACCCCAATTCACTATTTTTCTGCAGAGGTTGTATATTATACTGCCTACTTTCCACCAGACAGTTCCTGTGTCCAGAAAGTTTCAGTAATGTAAAAACCATGACTAGAATAGCAGGGATGCCATGTGTGGGGATGGCTTCTAACTCCCTCTCACCTGTTTAAGAGAAGCCAGATCCTGCATGAGCACATGCTCTGCAGCAAGCGAAGATGCAGTGGCCATACTCTCCACTTCCTATGCTGGAAAAGGGCACACTCTCCTCCTGAGACATCTGCTGGAGGAATATCTTTCCTGCCTTGGGGATTTTCAGTCTGCTGAAGCACAACCACCCCTCCCTGCTCTTCCTTCTCCCTATCTTCCCACTGGAGTGCACCTCATTGGCTACCATTCCCTTCTGCTGCTGGGCTATCACCACTTCTGCACCAATGGCAAAGCCTAAATACTGGTTCATGCGCTGCAGGAATTCCTCCAGTGACTGTAGGAAACACATTCCCACCCTGATTGCTGGTAGCCTGCCCCTCAGCCACTGTCATCACCATCACAGCCACTGTCGACTCCACCTCTGCTACTATTTCTCACACCACACATTCCATTCCCCCTGCTTGCTACTGCTAACTACTTAGCCTGACATGGTGGTTGAGGTGTTGTCCAGCTCTTCCTCTTCTCTGCCAGCACTGCCATGGCACTCCCTCTATAATAAACAACATGCTTATGTGTCATTTTGCATTGACAACAGTGAATGAGACGGACAAATAGATCCATGCAGGAGTCAGAGAAAAGCAAAGGGCTTTAAGTGTATGGGAGGTGACTGAGCAAAGGAAGGATTTTCGCGTATACACACATCAAACAGTGGAAAGGAAAGATATAAGAAGACTCCTTTTGTTGTGTTTAATTTATCCAATGCCAGAAAAGAAGAAAGAATGGAAAAGTACAGTAGAATCTTTTTATTGGCTTTTGACATTTTTTGAATGGGGTAAGAGTAGGTGTGGGTTCCTAGCAAGCACACAGAAACAGAAAAGGGATAAAAGAGGGGTCAAGAAATACCAAAAGAGCACCACTAGCACACACCTTCAAAACTTCTCATAAACAAACCAAAAGAGCACCAAAACACCTCCAGCTCATTACCAAATTGTGGACCTGCCTTGTATTCCTCTATGCAGCCCAGCCAAATACAACTCAAAAGTAAGCAGGAAGTGAGCTGGGCCTAAAAAAGGCTCCCCATCTTTTCTAGATGGCTCAAGTCCACCAATTGGCTGGTTGAACCTCTTTGTCCTTGCCTCTGCCTCCCAATTGGCCTTCCGACCTGAGGCCAGGCTCTACCCATTAGACATCCAATGGTAATCCCACAAGATGGAGTAGATCTGCCCATAAAAGTTTGACCTTTCCATGGGCCACATTTTGGGAAGTCTGAGTGCCACTACTCCACACCATTACAGCTTTGCCCACCCCTTGAAATCTACACTACACTGGTTCTTCTTATTTCCTTTTAGTAGACAGCAATGTGGCCACATCACTGCATGCTATTTTTCCACTGTAGATGTCATATGCAGGGGTCCACAAGGTTCTTCATTATCACATAGTCTCCTTAACATCTACCTGATTCTGTAACTGGAACAACTTGAAGTGAATATGCAATCATAAAAAGATGTAACATAAAAGAGGTCCCTTCCATATAGACACTTGGTGAGGACTTAACCTTGCGAGAATGGATATTCTTTCTAATTTGACTCTTCGTTAGGCTTTGGGTTTTAATTGTGCTAGTTTAATAACTAAATTGAATAACTGAGAAAATATGGAATGTAGGTTAAGATACCACATTCAGGTTCTTATTGGTTTTTCTCCACTTTCTTGTGTTCTATTAGGAACATCTTATACATTGGACATATGGGTAATGCGCCTGGAACATAGTAACGCTAGTCAACACAAGCCCGTTTACACTTGGCATTCAAGGCGTAGAAGATAGAGACTTTCCTGAACAGCGGCAACAGAGTATTTCTTCTGTCCCACTAGGGTAAGCATACTATCTTATTGGGCACAAAGAACGGCACTGTGCATCTGCTGGAGGGAGTGAGACTTTTAACATGCCCCCCCCTTTCTCTCTTTTTTCATTGGCTATTAGGTGGATTGTGCAAGATAATAAGTTATTTTCAGCACAAGCTAATCAGTATGTGTGTGTTGTAAATTAGGAAAGCAATCTGGAGGTAAAAGCACATCTTGGTTCACATCTTCGGTACAATATGTGTGTTTTAGTGCTTGTGGTACACAGTCAATATAGGGGTATTTTGTGATGGTGGTGTGAGAGTCAAACATCAACGGATCGGAATAATCACCACTAGAGGTGGAACTGACGTTACATAGCATGGTGTTTGGCAAGTCATTACAATTGAGATATGAAGGAATTGAGTTTATATGTGATTCTTAAGTGAGATGTATGGGACATAAAGATGTCAAATTATAAGGGTTCAAAATAACACATTTTAACTTCTATTTTGTATTGCTTTTGTTTCCCTTGCTATGCTCTTCCGTCCTTCTCCCTCCACTGGGATAATCTTCTAAATGTGTTATTATGTTCCTTTTTTTTAGAAAACGATTCAATTTAGCCCTGATGAAAACCTGTGAAAGGTTGAAACACGTGTTATATAGACACTGGGAACACCTTATACATTGGACATATGTGAGTTCTATGGGTAATGAACCTGGAATATAGTAACCCTAGTCAACACAAGCCTGTTTACACTCGCATTCCGGGCGTAGAAGATAGAGACAGTCCTGAGCACAGGCAACAGAGTATTATTTCTTTCTCACTAGGATGGATTGTTGAAAACAATAAGTTAATTCCAGCACAAGCTAATCACTGTGTATGTGTTGTATATTAGGAAAGTGATCTGCAGAAATGATTCAATTTAGCCCTGATGAAAACCTGTGCAAGGTTGAAACACGTGTTGGCTTCTTTTCTTTTGTATGTTCAGTTAGAAATAACTTAGTTTTCATCTGTATGTTTAGCTAGAAATAACATGTTGTAAGTGTTGACCTATTAAAAGAAATTTGCATTGAATCATGATTGGGTTATTACAATACAATCGTTGTTGGAGTTATAAATCGTTTGCAATTGAAGACATTTTGTATGTCTGGGACTGAAGCTGGATCTTCTAGACCTAATGTAACTTTTCAAGACTCGGAGGTTGAGTCTTGGTTTGATCCTGAGTGCTTTCCAGCTTTTAGGGAGAATTCTTAAGAATGTGCAAATTTCCCTTTCCTTTTGAGACCCCGAGCAACTTTGCTGGATTTCTAGGATTTTCATTTTTACCTGGAAAAGACTTTTTTCCCACTCTTTCATGTATTCTGATGTGTGTTTTACCTGTGCAAGGTTGAAACACGTGTTGGCTTCTTTTCTTTTGTATGTTCAGTTAGAAATAACTGAGTTTTCATCTGTATGTTTAGCTAGAAATAACATGTTGTAAGTGTTGACCTATTTCTTTGGATGTGGAGTTTTAAAACAAATCCATAGGCATCATCTTTTTCTTGTGTGTCACACAGCACCTTCAGTGCAGTGACACAGGCATGTCTTTCAGACTTCCCAAGGTTTGAATACCTTCTCTGGGACTGATTACTGTCTCCCAGAGCACGTTAAATTGACCACTTAGTCTTTTTAAATTTACAGACCTAGCACACATTATCTTCCTATAGAGTGCTGGGGGGGTTGCCTAGCATCCCCTGAGTCTAAACATTCATGTAACAGTCAACTATTACCCTTTTCTACTTGAAATGGCTGGTGGCAGTGGTTTTTAACAAACTACCATGATTTTTCCCGACCGCGAACACCGGTAGCTAAAAATCGGGTCAGCCATGTTTTTCAATATGGCCTCCCAAGACCTATCTGTAAAAACAGACTCCGGTTGACTTTTTCTGCCGTTTCTTTTAGAAAAGGTCCTTCTTGTGTTTAACTCTGCGCGCCAAACCAGGTTTGGTCCCTTTGTTCATTGGCCTTTGGCGGCTTTCAGTGCTGAAGCGCTCCTCTGGCACCTGAGTGTCTGGGGTGGACAGGATGTGAGGGGGATGCCCGAAACTCCCTGTACTTAGTCTCCTAGGAGACCTGAATGCACTCTGGTGTGATTGGCCGGCTGGCTGTCCGGCAAGGACAGCCAACCGGCTGTGTGAGTGACAGCCATGCTGGAATGAATGGGGGAAAATTGTTTAAAAGCAGGCATCTGGGACTTGGAAAGCAGAATCGACCACTGGAACGAAAGAACCGAAGACGAGCTGAAGGAAGATGACTGCTGCCACTCCTGGTCCACTGGTGAAGCCCTGCTACAGGTCCGAATTGCCTGAAACTCCGACAGAGAAGCCCTTCAAGGTTAACTTCTCCCCTTGAGTTTTGTGGGAAGAACCAACAAGCAAGTCACCTACAAAATTAATGTTTGACTAAGAATGCTTTCCTTTTCTCTCTTCCCACCTACAATATAAAGTATGCTTAACATTGCATGTGCATGCTCTCTTCCGAACTACAAGCATTGTCATGCTATCCCCAATCTTTTAAATGGCATGTCACTAAGAATGCTTTGACATGCTTTTTCCTTCACCCCTAACATAAATGTTTTGCAAACAAAGCTTTGGCAGGTTCTCTGCCCACCTATCAAAATAAAGTGTGCCCAAGGTTGCTCTGATGTGCACTCTCCTCTGCCTATGCAAGTAAGTGTGACTAAGAATGCTTGGGCATGCTCTCTACTCCATCTAAAAAATAATTGTGCACCTAAGGATTCTTCGGAGTAAACACTCCTCTGCATATGAAATTAACCTGTGAATAGCAATGCTTTGGCATGCTCTCTTCCTACCTAAAAAAACATGTTCTTTTGAATATTTTGGCATGCGCGCCTCGACCTGTAAAATTATTTGTGACTAGGAATGCTTTGGTGCGCTCTATCCTGTGCCTACAAAATGACCATGTGACTAAGAATGGTCTGGTGTTCTCTTTGGCCCTCATTACGACCCTGGCGGAAATCGTGGTGCCAAATGCACCATGGAGCACGGCGGAAAGCTGCCGATAGCGCCATGGGGGTTGGCGGATTTACCGCCCTATTCCGACCTTGGCGGGGCGGTAAATCCCCATTCCCCATTTTACCCTTCCCCATTCCCATTTTTGCCCCATAGGGTATAATGGGAGTGGGGAAGGCGTTAATTACGCCACCGTAAAATACGGTGGCGTAATTAACAACAAGGTCCCGTAGCGCCATGGATTTCTCCGCCCGGAAAAACCAGGCGGAAAACGCTCCATGGCGCTACGGGAACTCGTAGTAGGGCGGACGGGTCCGCCGCGAATACCGCTGGCGTAAACCCACTCCGCCAGGGTCATAATGAGGCCCTTTGTCTATAAAATAGAGGAATGACAACGAATGCTTTGTCATGCTCTCTTCCCACTTAAGATGACTTGTGCATAGTGAGAGTTTTGGCATGCTCTCCTCTACCTATAAAATGAATTTGTATCAAGGAAAGCTTTGGCATGCCCTCTTCCATCTACAAAAATTATGTGTGCTGAAGAATGTTTGTGTGTACCTTCATCTGTCTTTATTATAAATGTGTGATTAGGAATGCTTTGTGTGATCCTGGCCTCAAAGAGAAGAGATGGTAACCCCATTCCAGGCAGCTCTACCGAGCCAGTCTTACCCCTGAGGAGGACAGTGGCAGTTGAGATGTCCTCAATTTTCATCCCCCCTCTGACAAATTATACATGTGCAGTACTGCTTTGTCTCACACCATGCCTCTGGTGCAAAATTCTCACCAGGCTTTATTTTTCTTTATCTGGAGTACCTAAAACGAACAGGATCAGGCAACAGCAAGGAATGAGCAGCCTTCTGGCATCACATGCCATCCGTGACACCATCTGAACCAGACCCGGCAAGACTAACCCTCTACCAGAGACTGGGGAGAGTGAGAAATTTGCCAGGGCCAGTGATCCAATGAAAGAAGGAGCAGGATTATCAAAAGGACAGCAGGAAACATGAAGCTGAGGATTGTTCAGTTGGGGTCAGAGGAGGCAGAGGTGACAGAGCAAGATCCCAGTAGGAGAAAGGAAGGTCTAGTGGAGTGCAGATGTGATGTCATGAGAAGGTGTGGTATTGGTTAGTGAGTACAAGTAGTACTGCATTTTGAGTGAGTGTGAAAATGGGGCAGTGTGATTAGGAGAAGGAGAGTAGAGATTGAATGTAAAGTCATTGTTTGAATGAAAGGAGGGTGACCGAGAAGGAAGTGGTAGTTGTAGTGTAGGAAGTGCATGGAGGAGGGAGTTGTATTGAAGAGCAGAGAGTTGCAGTGTGGAGAGGGGAGTAGTAGCATCAAAGAGGTGGAGATGAGGTTAAGAATGAGTGAGAGGTATCAGAGGGACTGCAGAGGAAGAGAAAGGAAGTCCCAGAGTAAGGTGGGTGGAGTTGGAGCAGATAGGAAAAAAGAAAAGTCCATCATAAAAAGAGAGTGAGCACATCCATGTGACCCTTTTAGAACACAGATCATTGGATATTGTAGAGAGAGTTAGGAAGTCCCTGCGGGAGTTCAGCTAGAGAAGGCAAATTGCTATTAGCTCTCCATGCCTAGAATAAGTAAGAACATTAACAGTAGGGTAGAACCTGCTGTATAGACTAACATGGGTTATTGGGACACCTGGGTTAGGGAGGAAGGAATTTTCAAGAATTTAATAGAATCCCTTCAACAATCTAGGAGTGTTGGAGTATTCATTAAGATATCTGTGACATTTGGCATGGTTGCTTTCCATTTACAAAAATAAAGCATGCTCTCCTTCCACCCATAAACATGGCAAGTGCCTCAAATTGTTTTACCCTGCACTCTTCAGCATATTAAATGATTATGTGACTTATAATTATTTAGTGTGTTCGTCTTACAATCCTAAAAAATTAAATTGTGCACAAGAATGCTTTCCACTTACAAAACATAAGTTGTGACTAACTCTCGTCTGTCTATGAATCAACGAGTGATTAAGAATGCTTTGATGTGCTCTCTCCTCCACTTAAAAGGTGCATTTGCTCAAATAGGTACACCTTTAACAGAAATGTTTGAATCAGAATAGTTTGTCATTTTCCCTTCCAACCTACCAAAATGGCATGCACATAACAGTGTTTTGGCATGCTCTCACCTCTGCTTATAAAATTACAAGTAGTTGAGAAAGCTTTGGCATGCTCTCTTCACATCTACAAAGTGACATACACCTGATAGTGTTTTGGTTTGCTACCCTTAGCCTATGAATAATGTGGCATGATCTCTCCCTTGTTTATAAAAATTAATGTGTAATTAAGAATGCTTATGCATGCTCTCCTTCACCAATAAAATGAACTTCACACAAGAATGCTTTGGCGTGCTGTCCCCTCGATCTGTACAAATAATGGTTGACTAGGAATGCTTTGATGTGCTCTCTTCCCAGTTCAAAATGTGCAGTGAGTCTAAGAATGTTTTGCATACACTCTCCTCCACTTATAACATATGTGACTCAGAATGTGTTGGAGTTGTTGAAGCTGACAGCATTTTATTCCTGAAGACCCACAAACACAGACAAGCCACATACTGTACAGAGCAAAACCACAGCCAAAACCTGGAATGGCACAATGGCCACACTCATGTTGTGGTTGGTGGCATGGTAAGAGATCTGATTCTTACCATGCCACCATGGTAAGAATCAGATCTCTTATCAGACTTACTTATTGATCCTTAGTTTACACATAAGGAACAATTAGTAAGTGTGAATGTGAAATTATCCACTGTCCAAGGCAAAAATATGCCCAGTGACGTGGCCTGCATCACCTCATGAAAATGTGTTTTTCCTCCTGAGAACCAGACTAAAGATTAAATGGGAGCTAGACACTGCATCAGGTGTTATTTTGTGTAATAGAATGATCCACTAGAGGTGGTAACATGTAGACCATGTGTGAAACACTGTTATGCCCTCATATTGATGGTATAATAGATTGGAAGTAAAGATTTAGGGCCTGATTCACATAAGTGTTTTATAATGGCGCAATCCCATAGGAAAATGCTCTGTGAATCAGGCCCTTAATCTATCATGGAAATGGAGGAGCCTTAATGCCAAATGGGTTGGGCAGGAATATCTCGCATTACGATCACATTTAACTTAATCAAGTCCCACTCACACATGTATCCCATCCATGTTATTGCCCTATTATTTCTTTTTGTAACTGTATTGATTTTTTAACCTGTTGAAAGTTATTCAAACCAATTGTATAATTACGCTATTTTTACAGTTGCAATTCAGGTGACACGGCACAAGTATCCTCGGTGACCCACACAAAGTCAAACAAGATGCCAGTTACTTATTGAAAATCAGTAAGACCTCTTCATTATGTAGGCAATAAGCCCCGAGATTGCGAGCCATTACAACATAAGGTAATGCGCCCCGGGGCCCATAGTTACAAACCAGGGCCCGGGGGCTTTACCGTATGCGGTAATGGCCTGCAGTCGAGGGACTTATTGCCATTAGTAGCCCGGCCCGTTAGACCGGGGTACTAAAGGCATTTTTTTCTGTTCCAAAACACTCTGGCATTTCGGAAGGAGAAAAAAAAGTGTCAAAAAATTTCCATGGTGGTAATTGAAAAAAAATGGGAAAAGAGTAAGCAAACAAAATGGCCGTCATGCAAAGGGAGAAGGGACTACATGTAGTCCCTTCTCCCTTTCCATGGCTGCCAATAAAAATATAGGAACAAATATAAACAAACAACATGGCCACCATGGGAAGGGAGAAGGGACTACACGTAGTCCCTTCTTCCTTTCCATTATGGTCTGTCGCATATCAGGAGCGGACACGCTGGGGACTGAAGTGTTCTCAGAGCGCCCGTTCTTGAAATGGACAAAAAAAAAAGGTAAGTGGGGGTGGGAGGGCGATAAGGGAATTATGTGGATGAGGGAGGTGGGTAGGGGAAGGGGAAGACTTACCTGATTCCCCGAAGAGGGGAGATGGCAGCCACCGGCCGTGAGGAGGCTCATGGCAGTGGGATTAACATGTGGTAATGTCCGCATTCTGAGCCTCCCCATTGGGTGGGAGGCCACCACACTCCCTTGCCGGGTACTAATATGACTTATGGAATTCAGATGTAAATTAACCAACAGAAGATCTTCGTTTGATGATTTAGTAGGCCAGGAAAGACTAACCGCAAGAATAACTTCTGAGGTAGTATCCTATAATTTGGTTGACACATCCAAAGCATGTATTATTATTATTATTATTATTGTTATTATTATTAGTATTATTATTATTATTATTATTATTAGTAGTAGTAGTAGTAGTAGTAGTAGTAGTAGTAGTAGTAGTAGTAGTAGTAGTATCATTATTATTATCAACAAGCATAAAACCTGCTTAATGACCCTTGCTCTTCTTCGCTTGTTTTAAGAAGCATGTGTAAACATCTATCCTTGGAATATCTTGGAGCTACACTTTCTGTAACAACATAATGTTATGATGCTTGACTCTATGGGATAGGGTTTACTTCCCAGGAAATAAACTGCGGCTCCTAGAATGCCAAGATGGACTTTAACAAACAAAGTGCTAATGACCTGCTCATTCAGACTGCTTAGTTTGTATGATCACGGATAGCCAAGACCAGTCTTTTTCAAGACTCCTTCTATCAGTAAATTCTGAGACCTGAGACAAAACGTGCTGTTTTCCAAATGAGCCTTTGGGGTAGCATATTATCAAGACCCTGTCCATAATCCCATCATGTATTGATCTTCCAAGCAACATAGGCATCAGCTAATAGATTCCTCTTTTGACAACATTACCATGAGATCATTTACATTGATGTTATCTATCAAAACCAAGCAATAACAAGGATACTGCTTCAGAGATAAGCACATTGCATATTAGCCTACAGTTCACATATAAAAGCACCCTATCTATCCATTCATCAACTCTATGTGTGAGCGGGTCGATATCAGAAGTTTCTACAGATCTCAGAGGAAGAAAAGAAGATAACAGGTTAAGTACTTTTGCACAATTCAGAGGAAACCAACACGATCCAATAATAATAGCCTATACGCCTGGACATAGATCAATATGATGGAACATGATTCCCAGCTATCAAGGGATAATAATGGCTCAGACTTCCAAGCCTTACATCACGCTGCGCACTACAAAAAGGATAAGACTTACTCAAAATTGTTCTATCACAATCTATGCCTTTTTCTTGGTCTGAATTCCTTGACAAATATTTATTTAAGGAAACTATTGTCCTCCTTTAAGTAGTAGTGTCTTCCCTCAGAATCAATCGGTAAGCAGTATTTTTACATTATTAGTTCCAGTTCGGTTCGATAAAAGTAATCCGAGATATCTTTGTTAAATATTTTGCCTGATTCCTTTTGTTGACTTGTTCAGCTTTGGAAGAAGAAGGGATGATTTGTTGTGGTTCATTATCTTTGAATCTACATTCTGTTGGGGATTAACTTGACATGGTTGGCAGTATTTAAAAATATTCATTGGATGTCATCTCGTGTGACATTGGGGCAGTTTGCGATTTCCATATTCAACTTATATTAGCCTTCTTGCCTTGTTTTCATCTATGCCACTTTTTGTCCTAACCGTGTATCTAGAGTTAATGTTAAATGTTAAATGTTAAAGGTATTTGTACCGCGCACCGTCACCAACGGAATTGGTCCCCAGGCCCTCTGGCGGATCTGTAAACGATAAGGGGGGTGGGTTAGTAAGGTGAAGAGGGAGTAGGATAGTGAGAGGAGTGGTGTTCTGTTGGCAGCTTCAACTCAGTATACACCGGATGCTGAGCTTTGGTGCGGGTATTGGATCGGTGTCAGTCCGCGTGTGCTGTTGCTCCGGCTTATGTGTTGTTGCAGTGTTGTGAAGTGCGTGCGGCTTGTGGTGCGAGAGATGGTTGTGTGAGTTTTTGAGTGAGATAAGTATGCAGAGTTTGAGGTTATGTTGGTTAGTGGGTTACCTAGCATGCTAACATTCACAGTATTGTCTAAGTGGGGCACTTGTTGGCCTTCACAATCCTATCTAGATGCGGCGCAGGCCACTGTTCAGAATTCTATCTAGGTGTGGACATGCCAACATTCACATTCCTATCTAGATGCGGCGCAGGCCACTGTTCAGAATTCTGTCTAGGTGTGGACATGTTAATGTTCACAGTTCTACCTAAGTGTGGACATGCTAATATTCACAATTCTATCTAAGTGTGGACATGATAATATTCACAATTCTATCTAGATGCGATGCAGGCTAATATTCACAATTCTATCTAGATGCGACGCAGGCTAATGTTCACAATTCTATCTAGGTGTGGACATGCTAATGTTCACAGTTCTATCTAAGTGTGGACATCCTAATATTCACAATTCTATCTAAGTGTGGACATGCTAATATTCATAATTCTACCGAAGTGTGGACATGCTAATGTTCACAGTTCTACCTAAGTGTGGACATGCTAATATTCACAATTCTATCTAAGTGTGGACATTCTAATGTTCACAGTTCTACCTAAGTGTGGACATGCTAATATTCACAATTCTATCTAAGTGTGGACATGCTAATTTTCACAATTCTACCTAAGTGTGGACATGCTAATGTTCACAGTTCTACCAAAGTGTGGACATGCTAATATTCACAGTTCTACCTAAGTGTGGGCATGCTAATGTTCACAGTTCTACCTAAGTGTGGACATGCTAATATTCACAATTCACAGTTCTACCTAAGTGTGGACATGCTAATATTCACAGTTCTACCTAAGTGTGGACATGCCAATATTCACAGTTCTATCTAAGTGTGGACATGCTAATATTCACAGTTCTACCTAAGTGTGGACATGCTAATATTCACGTGATATTGCACGTGATAAAGGCAGTTCATTAGATAGTATTTCCTGTTGGTTATGAAGAGGTGGGTGTTTTGATGAGACCATTCTTTTGAGCTTGATATCACTTAAGACAATGGTTAACTTCAAATCCTTCAAATATCTTCACTCTCCCAATAAGCAGAACAAACATCATGCATTGTTATAGGACATGTTATTGGACATGATAACAAGAACTCACACTTAAAACGAACTGGAAGACAAGGCCAGAGGGATTGTTTCAAAGACCAGCATGTTGTCCCTGTGCTATCCTCTGTGCGCTTTAATGGTTGGTTACAGAAAGAGAAATTGATCCCAACCTAAGATGACTCCTCTAAGATTAAGTGCAGAAGTCCAAGATCAGCATGCTCATGCATGGTTTGTTCCTCGCGTAATTACCTTTCAACTCGACACCATGGTGACATAGGACTGATCGGCACTGAACCCCGAAATAATAAGGCTTGAAAACTGTTTAACTTGCCCGATGTCTCCTACCAAAAGTGGGTTACATAGACCATCTGGAAACTTCGAAAACAGAGTAAAATGACTTTGAGATTTTGTGCAGCAGTGCAGCTCTGGATAGAGATGGTAGTCCGCAAAGTTCTCTCCTGAGACCAGAAAGCGCTGCAGTGCGACTCCCGTGCCAGTAACACCTGCACCAGAAATGATCCTGTGTTTCCTAGTGTGAAAAAACAGCATTGGCACCCATGCGTCATCTGAAGCGAGCTGCTGTGCCCAAAGAGGGCTTGATTTTTCATCCTACTGACAGTGTGTTTGCTGGAAAAGTATCTATACCTGTGATTAGTAAACTAACATTAATAGAGAGCAGTGTAAGAGCAAATGAGACAGCGTACTGTGAGTCTCACAGAAAAAAAGTTACTCTAATATTCTAATACTACGTGGGTAATGATCCACATTTATTTCCCGAACTTGTTACAGATCATTCTAAATTCTACAAAAGATTGAGTGTTATGAGGCTATGGGCATTGTTAATTCTATGCATGGCCCGGCATAGCTACATTTTGTAATTTCCTTGTGTTAGATGACTAATCAGGATTTACGTTATTCAATTTACATGCCAGTTCCTTTGGCATGCTCAATTCATGGTTGGTACATTTATATAACATTAAAACAGCAGATACCTGCTTCCTTTTTAAAAAAAATGATGATCAATGACCTGTGCTATGATTTGGAAGAATGAAGTTTAAATTGCAAAGTATTTATATAACACAAACATGGCAAACTCAATTGCATCTAGGTGCCAAACTAGTAATCAAACATGCAATAAACTAAGATCAGTTATGAAGGTAAACACTTATGACGTTATGAGTTAACAAAACGGAAAGGTCTTCATGTCTTTCCAAAATGGTGTTAAGTTATTTAGCTTTTTAAGTTTAAGGAGGAGAGAGTTTCACCGACATAGACCAGCAACAGAGAAGTTGTAAGTTGCCCTGTGCTAACAACGAGATTGTGTAATGTTCAGTAATAAGACACTTCTGGATGAGAGATTTTGGGTAGGTTCATATCCTGGCAGTTGTTCCTGCAGATAGGAGGGCCAAATCCCATGTAGGCACTTAAAGGCAGAGGAGCTTAAATGAAACTCTGTGGTAAACTGGGAGCCAGTGAAGGGAGTATCTATAGGGAGACACATGGGGGGGTCATTACGAGTTTGGAGGCAGCCATGGCGCTATTAGCGCCATGGCTGCCTCCAAACCCGGATCCGGTCTGGCTGAATGGGAAGTTACCGGGACATTCCGACCTATGCGGACCCGGTGAGTCCCCATTCAGTTAACCATTCCCCATTCCCATTTGAGCCCCCATAGGGCTATCTGGGAATGGAGAAGGCGCAAATAACGGGACAGCAAATTGCGGGCCTGTTATTAGCTCCAAGGTCCCTTAACGGGACCCGCAGAGAACGGCTGGTCAGATCAGCCGGTCCTGCTGGGACCCGCTAAGGGACCTCAGAATAGGGCGGTAAGGGTTTACCGGCACCGGCATCATTACCAGTGACCGTTAACCCTTATCGCCCAACTCGTAATGACCCCCATGGTCCCTCTTGGGGGCTCCACAAACCTTCTTAGGATAGCCCTGTAATCTGGACTAACTCCAATTGATGTATCTGGTCAGGCTGGCAGTCCAATATGCATGGAATTGCTACAGTCTGTAATGCGAGGAAGTTACGTAGGTTTTAAGCATTTGAATATACCTCTCATATATACACTCGAGGATGGTGAGTTTTAATGACACGATACACCCGTTGTTATTGGTTCTTTTCATATAGCCGGCATTGGCATTTAAATGCTGTTTCCAGATGCAGACAGCCTTCAGGGATGTCATTTCACCAAAATACCCTTGACCTCTGGTGACATCACAGGACGCAATGTCAATTCACCCCACCCCTAAGTTACATTACGGGAAGCAATGGAACACAACCTTTCACCCCTTGACAAAACAGGAAGTGGCATCACATAGCATGGTCCCTAAGTACACTACAATTAATATGGTTACTGTATCACTGTAATGTGATATACATTTCATATAAAAATGGATCACCATATGTATCGTGAATATCAGTGTGTCTGGGCCCATATTACCAAATTACTGTGAATACAAGCAGACATCTAAGGCAAAATGATGATGGGTTATTATTAAGCGCTTTATATAGAACAAATATACATACCATATCACAGGATTCTAACCTGCAACCTGCAGATCACACACACATTGCAGCAAGCTCACAACCCACTTAGCTATTTTACCAGCTATAGCTATCTTACCGGCTATAGTAAAATGAACAATTACATGGCTGAATGTTCTCAAAGAAAGAAAGCAAATTACACTCGGTAGTGGATATCAATAAACTGGTAACTGAGAGTGAGCAACAGGCCAGTTGATCCGCAGGTCTGGTGCAAAGTTGGCCACATGTCAAGCCAGCGTGGATCTACTTTTCAGGCTTCAGAAGTTGGCAAAATACATACCATTGGGAGGGTTCATAACTGTGTATTAAAGAATTTAGATTAGCGCAGGGAAAGCACCACACACTTACAATGCATCCCGTACTCTGGGCATAAATTACCACATACATGCAAACAAACATCCTGAACAGCATGCTAGGGAGATAGGAAAGATAGACACATTACAACAAACAATTAATTGTTGCACAATGAAAACAAGGGCCACTTGATGTGGTCAAACATTTCTACTCTGTACACAAGATTTTAGGCACAAGGATTTTGTGAAGTGACCGAAGACATCGAGATGGAATGTCTTGAGATGATCATAGCAAAGACAATGGCAAAAAAAACATGCTATAACTGCAACTTGGAAAAACAAAATACATATAGTTTTTTGTCTGCATTGTGAATTTGATGTGTTTAAGAACACATTAAATGAGACAAAATCAGTGACTCGCCCCCAGAAGTGTGCCTAAAATAAACGTGTATTGAGTCTAGCAATTATTGTATATAATTCCAGAAAGACTATTTGCTATTCCTATTCTTTCTTATTTAGGGTTACTGCTCAAAGTGATACACTTGTGGAACCCCCTGTTTTGTTAAGAGGCCTGAACAAGAAAGCCAGCCACTCCAGAAACAAAGAACCACACGGTGCAGGCCACAGCCCAGGAGGTTCCATTAGAAAAAAAAAGATAATAGAAAACGTTTTTTCATAGCGGTAGCAAGGGAGTCCTCAGGGGTCGTAGCTGTGACTCCTGGTGACCCCCAAATGACGTCTGTGACAGCCTTATTGACCAGTGTGGGGCATTGCAAGCAATCCGAGCACCGAGTTTCCCCTGTGGCTCTGTGCGTTTGCGTAATTATGGAGCATGCGCACTCTCTCTTGGAGTCTTCGGAAGCCTCATGCTGCATGCTTTATTTTTAAGAAACTGAACGTTCCTATTGAAAAGCGAACTACCACCTTAACTTCGTGGTGCCGTGGGATCTCCAAAGTCAATGCTTATTTAAGACTTGTTATCCCAAATCCAAGTAATTATCGTTCCATTGTTGTCTTTACTTTCTCATTCTCAACCGCATCATCCTACTTTATCTCATTCCTCCTTTTGTTCTCCTGATGTTCCACCTAATGTGTTTTCTTTCTCTTTTTCTATTTTGCTTCCTCCCCATCCATTCTCTCCCAATATTCTCTCCCACTTTCCCATTTTAAATGTTCCCCCTTTTTTCTGTCCTCTCCTTTAACCGTGTTATCTCTAGATGTGGCATTTTGCTTACCCCTTCTCAACTATTGCATCTACTTTAATGATCTACTTTTCACAAATATTGCATTGCAACCACACCAGATCGACCGCTCCATCCCAACAGGAAAAGTTAAATGATATTCATTGATTAATGAACCGAGCTGTAAACATTTAGGGGTATTTCTACTGATTTTGTTATGGTTTCCTTCATTTACCAGCCTCTTCAGATTCTTTTGTCCCATCCAATGTGTATCTTTGAACACTTTAATCTATATTCATTTGACTTAATCAAGGGACATGTATGCATGCTTCTACCATTATTTTGATGAGCAGCCCGCATTCTGCATGCAGATTGTGTTTAGAAAGGACAGCCCAAAGGACATAGTTCCATTTACCAGCAACTAATCAGGAATAAACTTGAATGACCTATGATTTTAGGACCATCAGATGTATGTGATTGAATTAATTTAGAAACAGTGTATTCTGCAACACCATTTTCCTGTTTCGCCTCTGTGGAAACATGGATGGTGTATAACTAGGACCATTTTAAATTGATGCAGTGGTTACTGTTCCTACACCAGAGATGGTGGTTGAGAGTTTACCTTGTCCTGTTAAACAGAATTGTTTCCCCGGTTTCCACTGTAGGACAAAAAAGTGCTGCTTCACAAGATAACACTTTAGACACTTGCCTCTGGCACTGACAAGCTCACATGTTGAACATTTGAATCCTAGTACGGCTGACTCAGACCCTCTTCCATCTGAGGTCAATAATTATAGCTTATTTGGGTTTGGATACTGATACCCACTCATGGAACCGAGCATAGAATGTAGCATGAAGCACTAAATACAATTTCAGATATTCTTGCAACCTGGGCTGAATCTAATGAACCAAGCACTGATTTTGAGCAACTTAAGTAGTGGAGGCACCAGACAGCCATCTTCCCTCCCACGACCTGCTCTCCCTGTCCTCTGCCAGCCTTCTCCTTGCCCACCCTATCTGCTGCAAGCTTCCACTTACCTACTCCGGTTCTGGTGTCTGCACCTCATCTGCGACCTCCCATGGCCATCATGGAAATAGAAAAGGGGCTCTGTACGGAGTCCCGCCCTCCATTTCCATGGCGCCCATGTTAGGCGAGGATGCCTTTGTGTGATTCAACAGGTGGTTAGCTCACTGCGACCTGTTGATTCACAGAAATATATTGATGTTCGCACCATGAGGGTAAGCCTCGGGGTTCTAATAACAATAAGCACCCATTCTGGCAGCTTCACCGGGTGGTAACAGCACCAGGGCCCAGAATGGGTGCTCATTGCTATATTAGTATGATCAGTGTATGGCACTTTTGTAGTAAGGTAATGATTGTCTGACTACATGCCCAAAACACATACTAGATGGAGTTGTTTGACTGCGACGGTAGCCACACCAAGCATGTCTGGAGTCACATGACAACTGTGTATCCAGTCATACACTAACCATGTACCCAGGATGGTGCCATCTGCATCACTAGTTAAGTCACAACTGTGTCTTCCTTTCTGTGCCAACTGCCCACAGTCACCAATCTCCTATGTCTCCAGGCACCAACAATACACATCTTCATTCACCAACCACCCACGTTTCTAGTTAGAAACCCTTTGCATCTCCAGTCATTAACTGCCCTTTTAGTATCTACAGACAAAAAACCTCTGTTAATCTGATCACTAACATACCCGGTTGTTAGTTGTCAACCAACCGCACCTCCAGATAGCAACCAACCAGGTCTTCAGTCAACCACGAACTGCATATATAGCTACCAAAAATCAGCATCTCCAGTCATCTACCATTGCCCTTCTCCAGCCATCAACCTGTTAAATCAAAAAGACTGATTAGTTTTACTGTCCAATTATTCCACACAACTGCAGATGATCCAAGTGGGGAGGACCAAAGGCACTGAGGGAGGACCCTATAAAAAGGAAAGAAACTTGGTAGAAGGTTGTTGGAGTCCACAGGGTTTGGAGGTGTGGTGAAGTATTGTGGAAGGGAGAGGAGCTGAAGGAAGGAGGCTAGTGTAGGTGAAGCTGGAGGAAAGTAGATGATTTGAAGGAGAGAGGTGTCTTGGAGTCGAAGAAATGGATTTGGGAAGCAGTTAGTGAATTAGGAAATGGTGAAATAACAGGAGGGAGAGGTGAGGAGAGAATGGAAGGAGGTGGTGAAACAACGGGTGGGGGAGTAGAGGAGATAAATTCAGGCTGTGCCCCCTCCAAAGTGTGGGATTAGAATTGAGCCTGTGCACTCACCCCTTTGAGACAGAAGAGATATACAAATCCAGGCTCTGGCCTCATTGTTGTGGGACAGGAGATACACTTCAGTGTGTGCCCTCACCCCTGTGAGAGAGAAGAGCCAGAAGAACTGAGTCTGTGCTCGCACCCCTGTGTGATAGGAGAGACATGAAAACTGAATGGGTGCATTCACCCTGTGAGACAGGAGAAATGTAAAAATGTAGGCTGTCCCCACTCCTATGAGGCACGATAGACATACATATTGGTCTGTGCCCCCATCCTTGTGACACAGTAGAGATGTTAGAGTTGGGTGTGTGACCTCAGCACTGCAAAACAGGATTGACGTTTAATGCAAACTCTACCTCCACCCCTTCGAGACCTAAAATTGAGTGTGTACCCTCTGCCCTGCAAGACAGTAGATCCATACAAATGTAGCATTTGCGCTCGACCCTGTGAGGCAGGAAAGAAGTAAACATTGATTTTGGCTCTTCACCCCTGGAAGACAGGAGAGTTGTAAAAATTCAGGATGCAGCCCTATACCTGCAAGACATGTGAGATATAAAACCTCAGCCTGTGTCTTCATGTATCACTCACATGTACTGTGGACAGATGGATGCTGGGTTGCTGGAGCTGAAGGCCTTAGCTGGTGCAGCTTTACTGCTTTAAATGATGAGCATGGGCATCAAAGGGGGCATGGCTTATAAAGCCTCACCTTTCAAAATGGCCCCTGTGAGTTCCAGATCCCATGAGATTTCAAAATCCTGCAGACTTTTGCCAGGATGGGATTTGCAGCATTTGTTCACCCCAAAGCGATATGAAGCCGGCACATTCCATCGAGCCCATGTCCAACTCCTCACCAGGATCCTCCACAGAAACCCTGATTGGCTCCTTATGTGTGCGTGCCGGCAGGTGCTGCAGGGACATGGTGTGTGGTTGCTTGGGGTTGGGGAGAACCATGCCTTGACACCTCACCCCTGTGAGCCAGGAGGGATGCAAAAGTTCAGGCTATGCCCTCACAGCTGCAAAACAGGAGAGATGTAAACATTCACAGCTTCAGGACAGGAGAGATGTAAAAATAGATTGTGCCCTCACCACTGTGAGACAGTAGTTACGTGAAAATTGAGACTCTGCCATCAAACCTGCAATACAAGAGATACATCATATTAAGTAGGTTCCCTCTCCCCTGCAAAACAGAAGAGATATACACATTCAGGCTGTTCCCCCACTCCAGTGAAGTATGCATGATGTAAAAAAGGAGTTTGTGCCCTTAGCTATATGAGATAGAGGAGACATGAACATTTCTTGCTTACCTTCACGCATGTGACAGGAGACAATATAAACATTTATTTTTGGCCCCACCCCGCAATACAGGAGAGACATGAAAATATACTCTGTGTCCCAACCCCTGTGAGACAGGAGTGATGAAAAGTGTCATACTTTGACCCCCACCCTGCAAGACGAGATTTGTATGCTGTATGCAGGTCCGATAGCACAGCGAGAAGAACACTTGCTTTGACATCTGTGCAGAGCCTGCTGATGCAGGTTCGATTCCTGGCAGGGCCAAATTCTGTCATGATCTCTGCTTCCAAAAGGTCAGGGTTTTCCCAACTCCCTTGGAAGCAGATCCATAACCCAGGTTCCGAGTGCCAACCAGTCCCAATTGGGACCTTTTGGACCCAGTCCTGGCGCCAGTGGCACCAGGCTCATAAATATGCCCAGTCCCAGCACTGGAAGCGCCGGGCTCATAATGCTTGGGTGGACTTACCTGCAGCACACCATGCTGCTTACTTGCCTGCCAGTTGAGCCTCTGATCCTCTTCTGTTTGGAACTACTTTTCCTGTTGGGTGGGGCAGGAGCCACTCCCTAGATTCAGAACACTGGAACTCTTCTGGAAAGCAGGAACTCTTTTCTTACCTAGGCGTGGCTGTGGAAGGAGAGACCTAAGCACTACAGGAGGCTATTTAAACCACACCCGATGGATGAATCTTGCTTTGCGTTATTCTGCATCCTCTGCAGCAGAACGCTCATCGTGTCTTCTGCATCTGATCCTGGGCCTAAGGAAAAAGGCTTAGCATCCTGAATCCAGTCTTCAGCAACACCTATAAAGACAAGAAGGAACAGGTTAGCATTACGGTCTTCAGTGACAGCTCTTCACTTACCTGGTCCATCGGCTGTCACCAACGCCTCGCGCTGCATTCCGGCATCTGAAAGACAAAAGCTTACCAACTCTTCGCATGCTCCGGAGGCCTTCGGCGCTGCATCCCGCATCTGAAAGACAAAACAAGGTGCGTTTAAAGACATTGGGGAACTTTAATACTCACGTGCCATTACTCCTTTCCACATCTAACCCAGTGGGTATTCCGGCACCCTGCAGCCGCTCCGAACTTGTACCTGCAAAATAAAAAGACAGTTAGAGCGCATCGTGAAGCAGGCAACAAGCGCTTACTTACGTGCTTCCAGGCGCTTCTATTCATCACACGGGCTCCATCTTCAACTCACTTCAGCCCGTCATCCGCCATCGCCGGAACCCTGCAAAACAAGAGACATCATTACTAAAGACTTTAAAGACATTAGAATTACTCGAAACTTACCGTTCGTGCAGTAAACGACGGACAGCAGTCCTCTGAAGTCAAGAGGCCTGCTCCCCTTATCCAGTGAAGAAACTGGTTACAGCACCCTGCCCCAAGGCAGATGGAGAGCACAGCGGTCACTTACCTAAGGTGAGAGCGTTAACCTTTGGGGTTCTACAGGAGAAGAGAAAGGGAAGAAGAGAGAGACATTCAATAACCCAGTTCCTTAATCCCATATTTTCTATCTGCAGACATCTTACCCTTCGAGTCAGACATACAGTGCACAGAGGTCCAGCCCAAAGAGCCAGCCGTGTGTTACACATCACCTTTGAAGATATGGTATACGCCCAGTCAAGACCGGCGCCTCTACGGGAATCAGGTGAGCGTTACAGAACGCAAAGCCTAACACAAAACTCCCGTCCAGGCGCTATGGAAACCTCGGATACCGACCAGCTAGCCCAGTTACTTGGGGAACTAAGGGCAGAAGTGCATGCAGCCCGTCAGGAAACGAACGCTCTAAGAAGGGAACTGATTATTTCCAAGGAGCGAACAGATGATCTCGCTAGACAATTGCTACAGTCACAAGCCGGACAGACCCCGTTACCCGCATCTGGGGGAAATCTTCCTTCTACATCCTCTATGAATCCAGTGCAGATCAACCTACCTGGGAATGTACCTCTGGCTCCGCCCGAACGATTTTCTGGTGACCCAAAGAGGTTTGCAGTATTTATCAATCAGTGCCGGTTGCATTTCTTATGCCGGCCAGCAGCCTTTCCAACTGATCAAGCTAAAGTAGCTTTCGTGCTTTCGTACCTTAGTGGCAATGCGGCAGACTGGTCGATCCCTCTAGTAAATCAAGATGATCCGGTCCTCCATGATTTTCAAGCTTTTCAGCTCAGTATGGAAAAACTGTTCGCAAGACATTCACAGGGGCAGGCCTTGGACAATGAGCTTCTTTCGTTGCGACAAGGTAATCAAGACCTTTTGGCTTATATTGCGTCTTTCAACAGACTGATAGTGGAAACTCAATGGCCTGAGGACAAAAGGATTACGCTGTTTTATAGAGGTCTACGTGGAGAGCTCAAAGATGTGTTAGCCCAAGTAGTGAATCCCCCACAAGATTGTTCGGACTATATAGACTTAGTCGTTCAAATAGATCACAGACTGCAGAACAGGAAGGCCGATCGTTCCAAGTTTGATGCTCGAGTATTTTCCAAACCGCCAACTCCTTCCAAAGGAGTAGACTCCGGGGAACCCATGCAAATAGGGGGTCTGAAAGGTCCTCTAACACAAAAGGAGCAGGAAAGGAGAAAACAGTTGCAATTATGCCTCTATTGCGGAAACTCAGGGCACTTTCTTCGAGACTGTCCGGTGAAACCTGCCAAGAAGGCAGTAGGAGCTGCAGTTACCAAAGTTACAAATTCTGAGCAGGGAAACGACCTCGCCCGACAAGAATAGAGGTCCTCTTGCCGAGCGTGAAAACCAGTTCCGTGACCTCGCATTTCGTGATACCTATGGTCCTCATTAGCCCTGATAATCCGGATCGATTACATGCAATTGAAGCTTACGTCGACAGCGGTGCCATCGGCAATTATGTGGATCATGAAATGGTTTTGAGGATGAATCTAACTCTTTGTCCCAAGGCTGTAAAGGACGTCATTACTACGGTGGATGGTACGGAGATACCCTCCGGACCAGTAACGCATACCACTCAAGAGGTGACGCTAGTAAGTCAAGATGGACACCATGAGAAGATCGTGTTCGATGTGATCAAGGCCCCTCAGTTTCAGATTATTCTAGGAATACCTTGGTTAGAGAAACACAATCCTCTGATCGATTGGCGAGCAAGAACGGTCCAGTTTCCAGAATGTGTCTCTACTTGTCACCCTCAACCTGGTGTTGCACTGGCAGCAATTTCTTCAGAGACTCCCCAGTTACCTCCCGAATACCTAGAATACCAAGATGTTTTCCGGAAGGATCAGGCTAACTCTCTACCTCCTCATAGGTCTTATGACTGCCAGATAGACCTGATACCTGGATCTACTCCTCCTTGTAGTAGAATGTATGCCCTCACCGAGCCTGAGAACCTTCACCTTCGACAATACCTGGATCAATACCTGGCAAATGGGTTTATTCGTCCTTCCAAGTCCCCTGCTTCTTCAGCTGTGTTCTTCGTTCCAAAAAAGGAAGGAGACCTTAGAACTTGTATAGATTATCGCTCCCTGAACCAGATCACCGTTAAGAATAGATATCCGTTACCTTTGATCCCTGAACTCCTGGACCAAGTCAGAAAAGCATGCATATATACAAAGCTGGATCTTAGAGGAGCTTACCACTTGGTACGAGTAAAAGAGGGCGATGAATGGAAGACGGCCTTCCACACCAAGTATGGGCTATTTGAATATCAGGTCATGCCCTTCGGACTTTGCAATGCCCCGGCCGCCTTTCAATATTTTATGAACGATGTCCTCAGAGAGCTCATAGATGTGTGTGTTGTTGTTTACATTGACGACATCCTCGTTTATTCTTCATCGGAATCTGAACATCGGAAACACGTGAAAATGGTCCTCGAAAGATTGCGTCAACACAAACTTTTCGCTAAGTTGGAAAAATGTGTTTTCAACGTGACTGAAGTTGAATTCTTGGGATTCATATTATCACCTGGCGGAGTGCGTATGGATTCAAAGAAGGTTGATGCAGTTCTCAAATGGCCATCACCATCCTCCGTAAAAGGTGTGCAAAGCATGTTAGGCTTCGCTAACTTTTACCGCAGGTTTATCCCCGAATTCTCTCGAATAGTCCAGCCCATGCCTTGTTAAAGAAAAACAAACGTTTTGAATGGTCTACCAAGGCGGAACAAGCTTTCCAGGATTTGAAGACTAAATTTATCTCTGCACCAATCTTAAAACACCCTCGCCCCAAACTCCCCTACATCGTGGAAACTGATGCTTCAAGCCTTGCCATGGGGGCAGTTCTATCACAAAAGGACCCGGTAACCAATCAGTTGCATCCTGTGGCATTTTGGTCCCGCAAATTCTCGCCTCCTGAAATCAATTACACGATTACTGACAAGGAACTTCTGGCTATCAAGTCTGCCTTTAAGGCTTGGCGGCATTATCTGCTGGGGGCCCGACACACCGTTACTGTGATTACGGATCACCAAAACCTGCAATATTTGAAAACCGCAAAAGCCCAATCCTCTAGACAACTCCGTTGGGCATTATTCTTTGCCGAGTTTGACTGCATAATTACCTATCGACCTGGTACAAAGAACGGTAAAGCTGATGCCCTTTCTCGGATGGGAGTGGAAGAACACTTGATCAACCCTAAACCTGTACCAATCATTCCCGAACAAAGAATTCTGGGTGTAATCGCCACAGAATCCATAGAGGAAGTTAAGGATAAAGCCAGGCAACTTGTAACTCCAGCAGACATACAGAATTGGCATCTGCAGGGAAAGGACTTTGTAGTAAAGGACAACGTATTGTATTTCCAAGAACGATTATACCTACCCAGCACAGATTTACAGAAAAAAGTAATCTCTTGTTATCACGATTCTTTAATGGAAGGACATCCCGGTATGGCCAAGACCTCAGAAAAGATCAAGCGCTACTTCTGGTGGCCGTCTTGGAAAAAAGATATCAGAGACTTTATAATGTCCTGTGGAGTATGCGCCCAAAACAAGAGTCAAAAGGAAAGACCAGCAGGCCTCTTACGCCCTATTGACATCCCACCTCGCCCTTGGCATACGCTTTCTATGGACTTCATTACCGATCTACCTCCATGCTCCGGATACAATACGATTCTAGTAATCGTGGACTTATTCTCCAAGATGGCGCATTTCATTCCGCTCAAAGGCTTGCCAACAGCAGCAACTCTGGCCCGAGAATTTCTCGAAAACATCGTCCGACTGCACGGTTTTCCTTCGGTTCTAATTTCGGATCGAGGTAGTCAATTTATTTCTCATTTTTGGCGAAGTTGCTGTCGGTCGGCTCAAATTGATGTGAGACTATCGACCAGTCACCACCCTCAGACCGACGGACAAACCGAGAGGACCAATCAAACTCTGGAACAGTATCTACGCTGCATGCTGCAACAAACTGAAAAAACTTGGAAAGACATCCTTTGGATAGCCGAATATGCCTACAATAACTCTGTCCATTCGGGAACTGGGAAAACCCTGTTTTTTCTTTTGTACGGCAGTCACCCTCGAACCTCGGAGTTGGATCCCCTCCAAGATCTTGAAACACCAGCAGTAGACTACCTGCATTCTACAATCACCCAAGCCTTTAAGGAAGCTGTTTCTCACCTTCAAAGGGCTGAAGAACAATACAAGAAAGGAGCAGATCAACATTGGAAGGAAGCCCCTCAATATCAAGTAGGGGATCAAGTCTGGTTATCCACCAAATATCTACCTCTAAAAGGGCCACGAACATTCAACCCAAGATACCTTGGTCCCTATTCCATCACTACCATAGTAAACCCAGTAGCGGTCAAGTTGGACTTGCCCCCGCACATGAAGATACATCCGGTCTTCCACGTCTCTCTATTAAAACCCGTGCAATCTCAAACCCGACTAACTAAATCTCCAAAACCTATCCTAGTTGATGGAGAACTCGAGTTTGAAGTCAAAAGCATTCTGGACTCCAAGATCTCCAAATCTAAACTATTTTACCTAATTGACTGGAAAGGCTACGGCCCCCAAGAGAGATCCTGGGAACCTGCTGAATATGTCCACGCTCCTCGCCTAATCAAAAGATTTCACCGAACATTTCCTGACAAGCCAAAACCCCCGGAGAAGTCCGGTTTGGGAGGGGCCTTGAGGGGGGGTACTGTCATGATCTCTGCTTCCAAAAGGTCAGGGTTTTCCCAACTCCCTTGGAAGCAGATCCATAACCCAGGTTCCGAGTGCCAACCAGTCCCAATTGGGACCTTTTGGACCCAGTCCTGGCGCCAGTGGCACCAGGCTCATAAATATGCCCAGTCCCAGCGCTGGAAGCGCCGGGCTCATAATGCTTGGGTGGACTTACCTGCAGCAGACCATGCTGCTTACTTGCCTGCCAGTTGAGCCTCTGATCCTCTTCTGTTTGGAACTACTTTTCCTGTTGGGTGGGGCAGGAGCCACTCCCTAGATTCAGAACACTGGAACTCTTCTGGAAAGCAGGAACTCTTTTCTTACCTAGGCGTGGCTGTGGAAGGAGACACCTAAGCACTACAGGAGGCTATTTAAACCACACCCGATGGATGAATCTTGCTTTGCGTTATTCTGCATCCTCTGCAGCAGAACGCTCATCGTGTCTTCTGCATCTGATCCTGGGCCTAAGGAAAAAGGCTTACCATCCTGAATCCAGTCTTCAGCAACACCTATAAAGACAAGAAGGAACAGGTTAGCATTACGGTCTTCAGTGACAGCTCTTCACTTACCTGGTCCATCGGCTGTCACCAACGCCTCGCGCTGCATTCCGGCATCTGAAAGACAAAGGCTTACCTACTCTTCGTGCGCTCCGGAGGTCTTCACACTGCATTCCGGCATCTGAAAGACAAAAGCTTACCAACTCTTCGCACGCTCCGGAGGCCTTCGGCGCTGCATCCCGCATCTGAAAGACAAAACAAGGTGCGTTTAAAGACATTGGGGAACTTTAATACTCACGTGCCATTACTCCTTTCCACATCTAACCCAGTGGGTATTCCGGCACCCTGCAGCCGCTCCGAACTTGTACCTGCAAAATAAAAAGACAGTTAGAGCGCATCCTGAAGCAGGCAACAAGCGCTTACTTACGTGCTTCCAGGCGCTTCTATTCATCACACGGGCTCCATCTTCAACTCACTTCAGCCCGTCATCCGCCATCGCCGGAACCCTGCAAAACAAGAGACATCATTACTAAAGACTTTAAAGACATTAGAATTACTCGAAACTTACCGTTCGTGCAGTAAACGACGGACAGCAGTCCTCTGAAGTCAAGACGCCTGCTCCCCTTATCCAGTGAAGAAACTGGTTACAGCACCCTGCCCCGAGGCAGATGGAGAGCACAGCGGTCACTTACCTAAGGTGAGAGCGTTAACCTTTGGGGTTCTACAGGAGAAGAGAAAGGGAAGAAGAGAGAGACATTCAATAACCCAGTTCCTTAATCCCATATTTTCTATCTGCAGACATCTTACCCTTCGAGTCAGACATACAGTGCACAGAGGTCCAGCCCAAAGAGCCAGCCGTGTGTTACACATCACCTTTGAAGATACGGTATACGCCCAGTCAAGACCGGCGCCTCTACGGGAATCAGGTGAGCGTTACAATTCAGCCTTTTCTCCTTCTGAGGTCAATAAATGAGCACCACACACTGTGGGTAATAAGAAGCAACGCCCAGATGCCTGGGGGTTCGTAGTGCTATATAAAAGCTAAATTATTATTATGTGAAAATTCAGTGTGTGAATGACCCTTTTCAATCATTGAACATCTCTGGTGAATTGAACACACGCACACTTGTGTTAAACTCTGATACGTCACACACAAAATGGAGCACAACTGATACTTGAATTAGTGGAAACCACAGTAGTCTCCAACCCCCCCATTACCCAGGCTGCCCTGTCCATTTGGACATGGAAGGCATCCTCTTACTCAACTATGATCTGCTGATGAATTGAGAATCCTTTTGCTGTGCTTGGGACAGCAAATGTACCTGCCATAGTCGACAGGGATATGGTGCCCATTAATTTTAATGAGCAGTAGAGAGGCTTCTCCTATAGTCAGAGACAACAGCGCCAGCAGCAATCATGTTCTCTAACTATACAGTAGCTGTGGAGAACCTGAGGATGTGACTGGCTACATGGACAAGTTCTGTTGGCTACAACGACTGCTTGGAGAACCTTTAATGCAGTGGGTCATTGTCTTTACCAAGCTGGTATGTATCCACCATCTGTTTAGCTGTAGGCTCACTACTGCTACCTGTTTCTCCCCCAGGCCCATACACATTGAAGAATGCAGAATCTGCAAGCAAGATCCACAGGGGTGTAGGGGTGAGTATTGACACAACTTACTTGAAGTTGCAGTGCACAGGGTGCTACCAGACAAATACAAACCTCTAACTGACTGCTGGGGTTGATCAGTTGTTGTTGATGTTGTTGCCAATATTTCTAGCCTCTTCTCTGCAAGCAATGCTCTTGCAGGTGCCTCTCGAGTGCAGCCTTTCACATTTCAAACATTCAAACTGTCTTCTGTAATGGAGATCATACTGCCCACAGTCTGGAGTTCAGCCTCTTTATCCTAAAACAGAGGTCAAGGAATGATAACAAAAGCTACTCAAGTTTTTCTTTCATGTGATTTATATGTGGGTCATTGTGAAAGATTGCCAGCTATTCTCTGACCAGTTACACAATTTCGGACTCACCCATGGTATCATGTTCCATTGTTGTTTTGGGCAGGTTCATTTTGATCACTGGGAGTACCTCATTTAGTGACACAGAGCTTCAGATCAGATGCTATGTGGCTTCCTCAAAAAGCCACAGTTGGAAACAGACATTGTGCACGAACAGCCACTGAGTCGGGGTGAAGAAGGTCTAATTCAGTGTACAACTGGGTTTGTAGCTGTGGTCACCTTCAGCAAGGCTTTGCTCAAACAGCCGGTCAAACATATGCAATGTCAAATTCCACAGGGTCGGCACAGTCGTTTTTAGCTGGTGGTGTGTGTGTTTGTGATGCACCTGAAACACACTCAAAGCATTTCTGGCACAGATCAATGAATGAAATGCCACAGCAAACATATCACAGACAGGGGAGCAATAGTTTACGCAATGTCATATCCTGATATGGAGAACATATGCAAAGCATGGCTCATTCATTGTGTTCCTGAGCCTCAGTGCAGCCATGACATTGAAACTATTGCCTATAACTCCAAATGCCAGTTCCCAAGGAGTCATCAGCACAACCACCATCTGTTCAAATGTATCTGAGATGTCTCCTCCTGGGTGGCTCCTACCATCAAAGCCTTACATACATGAAGTGGCTTGTTGGTGTTGGGGGAGAGGTGGCATCAGCCCACCCTCTTCGTCATTCCCACAGTGGATAGATCACGTGTAGGTCAAGGGGGGAGACATCCCCACCCTTCTCGGCATGCATCTGCACAATATAACATTAACCATTATGTAAATAATCTAACAAATGTGCATGCTTAGAAACTCCATTTTGTGCCACACCAGACGCCATCTTTTACTAGGCCCAAAAATCATCCCTCTGTAACACCAGCTCTCCCTTCCCCAGCACCGCGCACAGACAGCCCATGACACCTCCACCCCCTATTAGCTCCGCGTGAGCCTTGTTCTCACGAATGTCCAGCCATTTAATATTGCAAATGTTTAGTATTGAGTTCTTGCAGAATGTGCTCACTGCAAAGTGTGAGACTGGAGCAAGCTCCAGACCTTGTGTCCATCCATCTCCGCTGACCTTCTCATACTCTCCCAGCCCCAGCCCTAGCAGGCCATGGTCCACTAGCCCCCTGTCCTTCACTCTCTTTGAAGTACCTCCATGCAGGACCCCCTCAAAGACCATACCAGATTACCCACCATATACTTCATCCTGTGCAGCAATATATTCCTCCTAAAACCAACAACTGTCTGTATATCTGTTCACATTGTGAGGCACCAGGAAGCATACATAACAGATCATAACTTGACAGATAAGGCACCTGTGTGAGTGGCCCGGTTTCAATATAGCCCCCTGAATGCAGAGGTCAGAATGCTAAAATATCTGTTTATCCTTTCTCAATTACCCCCCATTCATGCAATTATTTATATGCACACCATTATTCTCTTGTGCTAGTTCTTGTTGTTTAGCTTAGATTAGTAAATAATTGAGGGTTTGGTCATGTTGATAAACAATGCATGAGGATGAGACAGGCGCTTGGGGGTTTGTCCCGCTTTCAACATAATTATGTGGGGCGTCCAACCAAACTAATTCTTGAAGTATACAGGGCTCAAACAAAAACTGCCACTAACTATGGGGCAGCGTTGTGGGGCATGGAAAGGATTCAAAAAATTGAAAACATGGAGAATTATTTTCTTAAAAAACTTCTTGGTCTACTGCAGTCTGCTCCAAATTATGGTATACATTTTGAATTGGGATGTCCTCACCTTGCTGATGAATGGTTACTGGCTCCAGTCTCGCACTGGCTCGCACTATGATCAAACCAGAAAGCCCTCTCTCACATAAGATTATAAGAGCCCTGTTGAGTAGCCCAGCTGTAAAGAAAATTCCATGGCTCATATATATCCAAAAATGCATCAGACATTTAAATTGTGTTAATCTTATTTACCCTTCAATCTTCTTCATCCCGTGTGCGGTAAGGGCACACAAGCAAATGTTTAAATCCATCCTTGTGGCAAATAGGGAGTCCACCGCCCTGGGCATTCCTGCAAACAGAAGGCACATTGTGTTAACAACTGCAGATGCAATTCAGCCGTATTTGCTCCACAGTGAAAATCCTGCAGATCGCTGGGCCCTGACTCGAGCCCGGTTTGACTGCTTATGGTTAGGGGCATGAACAAATAGCTGGACTCACAATGTGCAACCCACAGCCTGCCCCTGCTGTCAGTGGCCGGTGGAGGACCTTCTACACTTTGTGTTGTTCAGCCCACATTACACAGACCTAAGACGGAAAATACTCTTGCCACTACTCAGGTCCGCGGTCATGTCGCAGAATAGGCCTGCTTTATGTTATCTGCTTTCAGCTGCTACGTTGCCTGTGGCCTGGGGAAAGGTGGACTATTTGAGAAGGGCTTGGTATTGGAGAACTAAATTTACCGCCCAAAACCTGATTCAACTTTTAAAACCTAATTGAACTGTCTGGATGCTTATTGTGGATACTAATTGATCCACACACATGCACATTATAATTCTTTTTATACATAATGTTTGTAAGTTTATATCATGGATCTTTTAAAATGTAGAATTGGATTTGGTTTTGTTATGCATTTTTACTCTGTTTGTGTGGTTTATGGATAATGTGTTTCCGAATAAACTTACTATTGATTGTAATGTATCACCTCTGAATTGAACCTTCAATTTGAAGACAAGCCCAGCTGACCCACGTGTGCCATAAGTGACTGGAAGACGACGGCCAATTGGCATCCTGCATCCCCTATAGTATCAACTGCCCTATAGGCCTTCTTCCAATCCCATGTACTACTGTGTCCCCTATGCCTGTCGTCATCATCTCGTCATCCGTGATGCTGTGTGCCCTTTTAGTGTGCTACCTATGTAATGTTTTGACAGACCACTCTCGCGCAGCAGAGTTCTTTGCTTGCTAATTTTATCTTATATAAAATGTGTCTATCTTTACAATTCATTCCCTAGTGGGGTGTGTACTTACTTTGGTCTATTGGATATTACACGCTTTTTGGGTGCCAGCCTTCATTTGTTGACCTCTCTTGTGTGGTATTCCTCAAGACCCCCTGTACTTGCGGTGAGATCCAGGGCTTCGCCAGCAGGGCTACCCCCATTTGCGAATACCCCGCTGCTCGCCTGAGCCGGGTGCGGCCCCAAGGGGAAGGCCCACATGTTGCAGATAGACCGCGAATGGAGTCTCTTGGAAGAACACGGGCATATGAGTATAAATTTAAAGAAAATATATATTTGGAAAGTGTGGGGAATTTAGAGCAGAATGAATGAAGGGAGCACGCACAAATTGGTTGTGGATGAATGGAGTGATTGTTTAAAGTGAAGCACTTTCTCTTTTTTCATGGCCTTTATGTTTTTAAATAAAGAAGAAGTAGGTGAGATATAAGAAGAAAGATGGGAACCTAGCTCCGAAAGGCAGTGGAAGACGGCGCTGCAGTGCACTGTCCTGACCAGTGCGGATAATAAGTGAACAGGGAGAAAAAGTAGGAGCCCCATATAAGTAGTGGGCTCAGGAATAAGTAGTGGTTGCTATTTTAGCTTGTTGTCTTAGTTTTTTTATTTTTAGTGTTCTTTAATTCTTTTTATGTGGAGGTAGGCCCAGGAGGGGCAAAGGTAATGTGAGTGTTTAGGAGGTGAGAGAAAGGTTATGCTCTAAACAAAGAAAGGGGAGGGGGTGTTTGGTTTTGTATTGAGTTTGAGGTTTCATGTTTAATGTTGTTGGATTATTGTTAGTGTCTTTTTGTGGGTCTTTCAAATGTTCAATGTTTTATTATGTGTGAAAATATCATGTTTGTGATGTTTTAAGCTAAGAGACGTACAACATTATCAACTATCCCAGAGAGTAAAGTACTGGGGGAAAGAGGTTCATTTTGGGGATGGGAATGGATACCCCATTGTCACACATTTGTAAGCATCTCCCACTATACAGTGAATGAATAAAGAAGTATCACGGTCAATGGGTAGCTGAAATTAAGGGTGAGGGGTCACCTCATGCATGGCCAGAAGAAGGGTCTTTTGATAGAGGAATATTAGACCGTGTATCAACATATCTGATGGCAAAGTATAAAGGGAAACAGTTCCAGAATAGAAGAGAGGTGTTAGATTTATGGAGAATGTTTGAAGAGACACCCACCACAACTAACAAGGAGCAAGGGGAGGGGGCACCAACAGTAGTGCCCAAGGCCGAGGGAAGAAAGGGAAACGGGAATGAGGACCCAAAGAAAAAATACCCATTACTCACAAGACCAGCAGAGGGGTACGCAGACCACGTATATGTACCAGAGGGAGGTGCGCCAACCACACCTGTCACCGCCCCACCACCTCCATATGTCCCATTAACAATGACCCCTGCAACCACAGGACCTAGTGCCTGAGATATAGAGATAGCACTAACATCAACCCAAACTGAATTGGCCAGATTGCGAGCAATTTGTGAAACAACACAGGTAGCAGGGGGAATGCCTCTGCCTTTGAAGAGCTCAACTGTCTGGCCAGAAAATTAATGGAAATCAGGGCACTTCCTTTTTAGGGTAGACAGTGCCCTTATACAAACGGTATGAGTGGAAGGGGAAGCACAAAGTGTAGCATATGATACAATGGCCTCGGTAAGGGATGAAGAGGAGTGGAGTGATTTTGGCGAAAGTGAAGAAGGGGCCATGGGTGGTATACAGAAAGTGCAATGGATGTCCCCACGACCGAGTGTGGATGACGGATGGGAAGGGAGACTCTGGAACAGAATGGGGAGGATATCATTAGCTAAAAAGAAATTAATAAAAGCGGGTGGCGGAAAGATACAATTGAATCTACAAATGCCCCTTATTCATAAGGGGGCAGGGCGACCCCACTATGTGCATTGGGCCCTAATGGATAAAAACAAACTCCTCAAGTAGCTCACCCCACTTACAGCAGGTGCAGGGAAATAGATCTATGCTTTTGAAAAGAACACTTCAGTGGTACCTCTCACTATAGGGGATATTAAAGGCCTTTTGGTGTCAGCAGTGGGTGATCAAGCAGACTCAGTGTGGGTGAAGGCAGGGTTCCCTGGTGTAACCACAGGTAATGATACATATGATGGGGCATCATTTAATAATGTTTGTGCATAGGTGTGGGATGCCCTGCAGAGAACCTTCCCAGCCACCCCCGATTTACACTCTATAATGCAATGCACTATGGGGATGAGGAAGATGCTGCGCAGTTCATTCTTCAGGTGCAGGAAATATGGCACGAGGAGACAGGCACAGCGTGGGACCAATCCACCTCCCTATTTTATTTCATCATTAAAATAGGCCTCCCAAAGGAAGTACAGAAGGCCCTTGATAAAATAGCTGGGATAGAAGCCAAAGGTTGCCCGAAATACAGAGCATTATTGTGCACCACTGTAGGAGGATCAAAAAGTGAGAAAAAGAAACGGTGCAGAGAAGATCAGCTGAAGAAGCAAAACTGGTACAGAGCAAGTTAGTGAAGGTTAACGACAGCAGGGCCCTCAGAGCAGTAGGGAGAAGAGGGTGTGTGTCAGCAGAAATACAAGCTTGAATGGCAGCACAATGGACAGACAACGGGCAGGAGCAGTGGGGTGGAGAGCAACAATACACGTGACCCCAGTGGCAAGGAAGACCGGCACGTGAATGAGGTGCATTACGGGGAAAGCGAGGTGGAGGATATGGGGGACAAGGGCCCAGGGGAGGAGGAAATAATGGGCACTGCTGGAACTGTGGGTGATGGGGCCACTTTTTCACGAGAATGCTGTAGTAGACAAGGGGGTAATTATCAGTACAAACAGTCCTATCACAACCAACCCCAATGTGGGCACCCCCACCCAGGCAGCCCATATGACCTCCCCCAACGACTGTATGAGGAAGACGACCAACCTCACCATGTACAACATCCATGCTACAACACTTTTCGTCATCCACCACATTGCATGCAATCACGACTAACTCACCAAAACCAAATGGCCCAATGCAACAACAAACCTTTTGCCACAACCCCCAACTGGGCACTGGCACCTTATGAAGGGACATGTGTACTGAGTGAAAATACTTTCTCCTGCCCTGGGACAGATACACACACAGATTGGGACAGCCCACAGAGAGAACCTGCGTGTCCAGTTCTATCTACTACCTTAAAACCAGATGAGGAACCGCTGGTGGGGGCAGAGATACGAAACAAGCAGTTAATCTTTATGGTGGACTTAGGGCGGAGAAATCATGTGTGTGTGAAGGTGATTTTCCGCTATCTGATAAATATCTCGAGATGCAGGGTTTCTCTGAAGCTGTGGTCACGGTTCCTTTTACAGAAGAATTGGCTGTCAAATTAGGGGGAAAAACAGTACAAACACCCCTACTGTACTATGATAGTTCGCCTGTTAATTTGTTAGGGGGAGATTTGCTCAGTAAATTGAATATGACAATATCATTCACTAACAGAGGAATTATTTGTTCAACTCATGGTATGTGCCCCCTAAGGGCAATATTGTTCATACACACTGTAGCTAACAAACTAAAGGTGAGGGGGTGCCCATAGATCCCGATATGTTTGTCTGTGGAATAAGGGTCATGGCTAGGGCTGTACCAGAACTGATGAGAAAAGAATGGAGAGTACCTTCTGATTTTGTGTTCCGTCCTGTAGCTGCCCCCAAATTGGTTGCTGGCACAATATTATCACTAGATTTGGAGGGAGTACAAGCATCTGCAAAAAGAATAGTAGCAATAGGAATGGACACGCATAGTTGTGAATGGTGCACAGCATTGTGGATTGACCCAAATGTACCATTACGCTAATTAACAGGCAAGGAATTGTTCACTGACAATGACAATGATGGGGAGATTATTCTAGAAATAAGTATTCCTTGTGAAGTAATGGTGCACACAGAAAGGTGCCAGACTCCCTCATGGCTGTTGTTAATGCACCTCCATCCTATTATGACACTGACATGCAACAAGTACCCCCGGATTTGTGGAGTACAAACCTTCATGATGCAGGTCTATTGAGAGAGGTGACACCTGTAAAGATTACTTTAAAACCAGGAGCAATATTATCCAGGGTTAAGCAATGCCCAGTGTATAGGGAAGCGGATGAGGGGATTGAGGAAACACTGAGCACATTACTACACAAGGCATCATTTTCTCCTCAAATTCTCCATGTAATACTTGCGTGTACCCAATAAAAAAAGCGAACAGGGGTTGTGGCATATGATCCCGGACCTCCGCCCACTTAATGATATTGTCCAGAAAGAATTCCCTCTTGTCCCAAATCCTGCATCCATTTTATGCCGTATCCCAAAACAAGCCACCCACTCCACTGTGGTGGATTTGGAAAATGCCTTTTTCCCAGTGCCACTTGACCCAGACTCAAAGTACCTTACAGCTTTTACACTGGTAGGGAGAAGGTCTGAACACCATTGTTTGCCCCAAGGGTACTGTGAAAGCCCAAGCATATTCAATATGATATTGCACAAAGATCTCAGAAATATTCAAGTATCAAGTGTCATTATACAGTACTTAGATGACCTGTTGGTCTGCAGTGAGGATGAGGAGAGCTGTCGGATAGATTCCATAATACTACTCCAGTTACTTGCCCACAAATAGCACAAAGTAGAGAGGAAGAAATTACAGTACTGCATAGCTGGGGTGCTCTACTTGGGCCAATTGATCTCAAAAGATGGAAAATGAATAATACCTGACAGGGCAGCAACCGTGCATGCCTCAGCCAGACCACACACAGTGAAGGACAAGCAGACATTTTTGGGGATTTGCAAGTATTGTAGAGCTTGGATTTTAGGTTATGCAGCTTATGCAAGGCCCCTCTTACAAGATCTTAAGGAAGCACAGAAAAAGAAAACAAACATAACACGGACCCCTGAAATGGAAGAAAGATTCAATAACCTAAAATAATTAATTAGGACAGCACCAGTTCTAGCTATATCTGATTATGAACGGGAGTTTTACTTGTTCTCGCATGCAAACGGGACCATCATGATGGCTGTCCTAACACAAAAAACATAATTGGGACACAAACAACTGGCATACAACAGCAGCACACTGGATTTAGTAATGCAAGGCCACATCGTGTGCGAACAAGCCCTTGCAGCCGACCGCCTTTCAAATTCAAAAGAGTTCAACAATTGTTATGGGATGCTCTTTAACATTATACGTGGAGCACACTCTCTTTAGCACACTGGAAAGGTCACAATCCACCCTCACTACACAGAGAGCAACAGCATATGAAATTATTCTCTCCAGTCCTAACATTCATGTGGTAAGATGCAAAATAGTAAACCCAGCTACAATCCTCATTAAACCATGCACAGTGGAGGGCGTGCAAAAACATGACTGCACTACATATGAAGGGGAAGGAGATGTCATTCCAAAAGCACAGGAAAATGCATTACAGGAAGGAGAAGTGTTCTTCGTGGATGGCTCAGCATCCATTTCCCCAGAAACAGGTAAAAAACATGTTGAGGTGGCAGTAGTGAAAGATGTGGAGTATGAAGTACTTGTACAGATACGTTTGTCCCCACATTACTCCACTGAGGCAGATGATCTAGTGGCATTGATTGAAGCACTACATGCCGCAAAAGAGTGTGCAGTAACAATTTATTTAGATTGAGGGTACGCCACCACCACAGTACATGCTGGATTATCCAGATGGAGAAGGAGGGGGTTCAGAAGAACTGATGGGTTACCTGGTACAACATATCAAATTATTACCTACATTAATTGAAGCACTTGCAGAACCATCAGTAGTGGCACTAGTAAAATGCCAAGCTCACACCTATAATGATGATAAAATATCTCTCGGAAATGCAGCTGCAGATATGGCTGCCAAAGAAGCAGCTTATTTGCCAAAAGATATGAGATCAGAATGTCCACTAATAAGTAAACGAGAAGGGCTCAAAACAGATGGATATAATTCTCTATCCATTGCCCAAATAATAGAGTTACAAAAGAGAACTCCACCAGCAGAACAAGTGTTATGGGCCAAGAGAGGATGCACACAGTCCCCCACTGATTTACTATGGAGCCAGGACATGACAGGAAAAGTAGTAATGCCCGCCACTATGGAGCCAGGACATGACAGGAAAAGTAGTAATGCCCGTAGAATTATTAAATGTAGCATTTCAGCACACACTTCAAAACAAAATATTGCAGCAGATCTCCAAGAGGATTGGTTCATCCCAAACCTCCAGGAGCATCTTAATAAAATGGTGGTAGAATGCACAATGTGCCAAGTGTTTAACTCCGGAATGACACTGAGAACAATGAGAGGAACTTTGCCCCACCCCATAGGGCCCTTCCGTGAGCAGCACATCTATTACGGAGACATGGGAGAGAGCTGCAATGGAGCAAGATATTTGATCATGGTGGTCTGTCCCTTTTTGCGATGAATGGAAGCAGGGCCCTGTGCCCACCAGGACTCAAAATGCGCAGCAAAATTCCTTGTCAGAGAAGTGTTTTCACGTTGGGGGATATGTGATGTTACACAATCTGACAATGGCACACACTTTGTCAATGAACTATTCAAAGAAGTAACAGCCTTATTAGGAATAAAACAAAACATTTGCTCAATTTACCACCCACAAGCGAATGGGGTGGTTGGGAAAAAAAACAGTCTCATTAAAAGTAGGTTATCTAAACTGTGCCACTCCCTAAAAAAGAACTGGGTATACTGTTTGCCCTTAGCGCTGTTCCAGCGGCGCACTCAACCCAGTAAGGACCACCACTTGTCCCCCCACGAAATAGTGACTGGTAGAAGAATGCAAACGCCCCTATCCCCAGTAAGAAGAATGTCTGACGCTCAAAGAACAGCAGCAGTGCTAGGAGAGGAGTTCAAAGAATATCTCACCCAGCTCACTAGAGCAGTAAAAACAAATTGCACCACCATTTACCAGAGAAAATGAAACAGACACGACCACTGCAGCAGATAGCCCAACACAACCATTGATGCCTGGGGAATTAGTGTATGTGCAGAGTTTTGTTAGAAAATGGAACTCACCAAGGTTCCATGAACCCTACAGGGTGATCTACTGTACCCCCTCAGTGATAAAAGTAAAGGGATTAAGGTACTGGATCCACCTCTCAGATGTTAGAAAAGAAAAGCACATGATAGTGTGACAGTGTGACATCAGAAACACTGCACAGCATTGAGAGAGAAGCCGCAATCCCCTAAAATGATGACAGAATACTAAAGCTGAGCAAGAGAAGGCAGAATGTAAATATGTAAATATGATTAAAAGATATATATATATATATATATATATATATATATATATATATATATATATATATATATATATATATATATATATATATGTATTGCTAAGAGTGATCACAGTGTTTTAAAAGTACAATTCTGTTTTCTTTCTTGTTGTCCCCCTTCCATGTCTGTCTACTATTCTATTTTCTCATATCTTATTCCTTTTTCAAAGTATATTAATCCCAATCCCGTTATATCCTTCTCTGCAGGTGCTACCATGGTGGAGACAACGCCACTTGCAAGGGAAATACCCGAGATAGATGGCAGTAGGAGTAGAATAAGTGCCACAAGGGCGTACAGTTACGACTGTGGCCTACATTTCGTAGCAACTGTGTTTACCATCATTATGCTTGGTTTGGGGATTTATTGGAGCGCATCTTTTATTTGGGGAGACTATATAAAAGAAGAGCGGACGGGGTAAAATTGATATGGGGTAATACGATGTTCCCTAACATGACTACTATGCAGAACAATATAGCCAAAGCAACCTCAAAGACTGGAATATTTGTATAAAATAAACATGAGAGTGTATTTGATGTAGAAAATGTTTTGTGGCTGACACCCACTATGTTTACAGTGCAAGCTACCTCACAACCTAACCATGTGCAACCTCATGGCTTGCCCAATTGTATGATATATTCCCTTGTACCGTCCCACATGTCTTATCAAGTACCCCATATTGGCAACAAAATACCGATCACGATGTAAATATAAATACTGGAATTTTCCTGATGTGTCTTTTAAAACCCTTCAATGTACATACAGCATTATGTGCCACAAATAGGTTGTGTAAAAGGTTAATAGGGTGGAGAAAGTATTTTTTACAGAAAAATAGAAAGAAGAGACAAACACGGAAGTACAAATACGATGCCTATCATGGTTTAGAACTAGATAAAGTAGAAGACCTCCACCATCTGGCCAGTCTAACAAGTGGTATTCAGACACGAGTACCACTGGGAGACAAGCTACAAATGGTAGCTGTTATGTGTGTTCACTGATACCTCATGCGTCCGGAACGCCAAAGGTTTTAGTACCCTATGAGACCCTGTTAGTAGAAGAACAATCTCTCATCCACTTCACACTATGTAAGATAAAGAAAACATTCCAGGCACACACAGTAAGCATGTAAACTCTTCCGCTAGATGAGAAGATTTGCAAAAAAGGATCTCAAGGTGCAAAATGCTTTAAAGAACCGTTTCTGGCCATAAAGGGGACAATGTTTGCAGACAACACGTGGCAAGAGTCAACATTCATGTGAAAGGCTGAATGACTGTGTGGCCTGTCAGACAAAAGGTTAGAATGGATGGAAAATCCATGGGCACAGATATGGACTAACCACATCTCTAAGCTAACGTGGGTCACAGCCCTTGAAAAACCGATCAAGATCCAACATAAAGAAAAATATTAACTTTGTTTCCACGGGAAAGAAAAATGGGTTCTAACACACATTGCAATAGAACCCTCATCATTCGTGATCTATGAAAAAAAAGGCACTCCTGTCATCATGGTGCGGCTACTGCGCTCTGGCAATGCTGCATTCCACACTACTGGTGATACCTGAAGAACATGTCAAGCGGGGAGGGGTGCCAATGAACTACAACCGGCACCCCAGCCAACAGATGAATCACCCTCATTTTCAACATACTGCCTGATGAAAAGCTGCAAGAACAAGTGTCAAGGAAAAAGAGCGCATCAAATTACTTGTCTCAAGATTCCTCTAATCTCCTTGCGCAGATTTCTGATGAATACAAACTTTTCAATTCAGTAGAAACATTCTTTGCATCGCTAATTGCAAGTATTCAAGCATGAGCAAATGCCAAGTAGCTCCAAATTGTCCAATGGGGGCTAATTCAGCTGGCAAACGACACTGAATAAGTCTTCAACATCATCAAGGTAGCACTCAGGGCGCTCCGACTAATGACAATGCGGAATAGGTATGTGCTAACTGCAATGGAAGGTGGTGTTTGCAAGAAAATCGGGAATGCAGGTTGCACATTTGTGCCTTCTCTAGATGCTGACAATGGATGGAAAACTTTCACACGTAATTTCAGCAGTGCACGAACTTGGGATGAGAATGAAGAATGAAGGTGGTGTGCAGCAGAACAACTGGTTCAGTGCAGCCTTCGATTGGGTGCCCTCATGGCTTGAAACTGCAATGAAAATGTTGATCCCCAGCATCATATTCCTGCTGCTGATCTTCTGTGTGTGCCAGTTGGGGTTTTGCTGCTGTGTAAAGGCGGCTCCAAGTAGTGGTAAGATGATGGTGAATGTTGGAAATAAAAATGGTAACAATAGGGTGTCTCATGATACTAGGGAAGCTCAAGTGCAAACTGGTCGGAATGACGAGCCCAAATATCACATGGTGGCAATATAAAATACAGGAGATGTAGATGGACAACCTTTTTTATTAAACAGACTGAAGTCCTCAAATATCATAGGGAGGTGTGGGTCGACCTAGACGGGGATGGGGGATGCATTTACTCCTGAAGAATATGCACGCAGAGGGGAAAGTTTAAGAAGTGTGTGTAGAACATGGATGCCAATAAAACGTGCCCCCGCCTGTGATGAGGCAGTAAAAAATGCAGAAGAATGTAGGCGTAATGAGGGAGGGTATTGGCTACTTTAGGAGTAACGAAAGAGGGGACTGTTGGGGGAGAGGAGGCATCGTCCCAACCCCCATATCATTCCTGCAGTGGATAGAGCACGTGTAGGTCAAGGGGGGAGACGCCCCCAACCCCTCGGCGTGCATCAGCACAATGTAACATTAACCATTACGCCAATAATCTAACAAATGTGAATGCTCAGAAACTCCATTTTGTGCCACACCAGACGCCATACTTTACTAGGCCCAAAAATCACACCTCTGTAACACTAGCTCTCCCTTCCCCAGCACCGCGCACAGACAGCCCATGACACCTCCACCCTCTGTTAGCTCTGTTCGAGCCTTGTTCTCATGGATGTCCAGCCCTTTACTGTTGCAATTGTTTAGTATTGAGTTCTCGCAGAATGTGCTCACTGCGAAGTATGAGACCATACCTTGTGTCCATCCATCTCTGCTGACCTGCTCATGCTCTCTCCACCACCTCCCTACCAGGCCATGGTTCACTAGCCCCCTGCCCTTCACTCTCTTTGAAGTACCTTCATGCAGGACCCCCTCAATGACCATACCAGATTACCCACCATATACTTAATCCTGTGCAGCAATATATTACCCTAAAACCAACAACGGTCTGCATATCTGTTCACATCGTGAGGCACCAGGAAGCATAAATAACAGATCAAACCCACAGATATGGCACCTGGGCAAGTGGCCCGGTTTCAATATAGCTCCCTGAATGCAGAGGTTGGAATGCCAATATATCTGCCTATACTTTCTCAAGTACCCCCCATTCATGCAATTATTGTTAAGTACACCATTATTCTCTTTGTGCCAATTCCTGTTGTTTAGCTTGGATTAGTATGCAATGTATTGCCTCTGAACTGACCTTCACCGCGAAGACGAACCCAGCTGACCCACATGTGCCTCAAGTGACTGTAAAACGACACCCAATTGGCATTCAGCATCCCCTATAGTATCGACTGCCCTACAGGCCTTCCTCCAATCCCATGTACTACTGTGTCCCCTATGCCTGTCATCATCATCTTGTCATCAGTGATGCTTTGTGCCTTTTTAGTGTGCTGCCTGTGTAATGTTTTGGCAGAGCGCTCTCGAGCCACAGCATTCTTTGCTTGCTAATTTTATTTTATGCAAAATGTGTCTATCTTGGCAATTCATCTCATGGTCTCATTCCCTAGTGGGGTGTGCAGTTACTTTGTTCTATTGGATATTACATGCTTTTTGGGTGCCAGACTTCATTGGTCAACATCATGCAGCAGCTCCTACGTCTTGCTTGCTAATAGAGAGGAGTGTGACACAATGTCCTTTGTCTTCTTGTCCACATATCCATTGCAAAGTGAACTTTCCCACAGTCTTCCTCTCCAAATCCTTTCTCAGTGTAAGTACTACTGTTTCATACAATGCAGGTACAGCCTTGCAAGAAAAGTAAGTGTAGCTGAGAATTAGCCACCGAGCATCAGAACTTGCCATCAGCTCTCTAATACCTTTACTTTCAACAAAGATGTATCACAGAAGGCCTACTGCCAACATTATTGCTAATTTAGCACTGAGCAGCTGTTCCAGGGAATGGTTATGAGAATATTTCTGACTGCCCTCAAATGACTCACTGAGGATGGCCTTGCACACAGACCTTATTACCGCAACTCGTTTGTGGGTGCCACTGATGGCCACTGAGAGACAAATTACATTGCTGAGCGACAGAAACACCTCACAGTTCTTGATTTACCAAGTGGGGCAGTGCCTGAAAGCTGGCTCCTGGGGGTATGCTGTGTAACATGCTGATCCCACTCTTGTGCATAATGCCACTTCAAATGCCCCAGGAAGAATGACATGCCCAGATTGGCCCCTGCCATCACATGAGACACCGCTATTCTGCACAGAGCGTGGGTGGTAATTGATATATGCTGAGGTCTCACAGGAGATGCCATTGGCTGTGGGGCAGAGGCAGAAGACGAAGGAACATTATGCTCTGCAAGGTGCACAGGTGCAAGGGGTTCTACTGGTTACTGTGATGGTCTGGTAGGGGCTGTCATTGATTGGGATACACAGGTGTCACAAAGTGACAGCATAAAGTAGGAGTGCTTTGTTGAGGTATTTCTATATTCTGAACCCATGTTGGAGTTGTGGGGGTCGAATCTTCCCTTTTAGGCTTTGTCTGTTCCTCCAACACTCCCTTTGTGCCACTGCAGAATATGGACTCAGTACAAGTGCTTGTAACCTTAAAAACCTCTCACATGTTCTAATACAAGAAGAGGAGGTGCAATGAACAACCTGGTCATCATCATCAAGCTCATCATTATCGGTTCCATGTGTTAGAATCGCAGCAAAAATGGCCGTGGACGCAAAAGATCACATCAAAAAGGCAGTGGTTTTTGCACTGCAATCCATGTAAAGGATTTGTGCCACGATTTTATCATTGTGTACCTCATTATCACCACCATTCTCATCATCAAACTCAGAGGTGAAAACTGTAGAAGGGGTGGGCAATGGGTGTGCTAGGCTGAGAAACTTTCTGCTCCTCTAACATGGGCTAATTGGCATGGCTCTGCTACTCCTGACCTAGTGCCGGGAGTTGGAAATCAAACTCCTCAAATCCTTCAAGAGCATCTCCTCCTTCTTCTACAGACTCTGGGGCTGTTGCTTTAGCTGCCACCTAAACAGATCCCTTCAGAACATGGACATTTACAATGGTCTTTGGCAACAAGGGAACATATGATATATTCCCACTTGTGCCAGACTTTGAATTAGTGAAATTGTTGCTTGAGCTGGCTGCAGTGAAGTGGAAGAAACAGTCTGTCTGGAGTAGCTGTCACCACCATAACCGGAATGCTTGCAGTACTTGGTGTAGCAGTTTTGGCTGTGCAAATTGTCTGAGGTTGCACAATTCGGCTACCTAAGATTTGTACATCGTCAACGATGGAATTATTTACTGTTACTTCAGTAAAGCTTGCAGCATTTGAATGCTGCCTTCCTCTCACCCACCCTTTTTTGGCTGCTGGCTCTGAGGACATTTTATTTGCTGTTGCTTTTTTGTCTTAAACACCTCAGGGACTGGCAGCACATTTTTCAAAAGGAGGTAGTGCTGTATGGTTTTGCAGCTCTTTAACTCCTGAAAGTAACTCAAATCTTCACACATGTTAAAGCAAGTTCCCCTTGAATCCTACTGCTCACAACCAGGAGGTTTGTTGTGTCACACAGCCAATCGACCTGCCACGTGGTAATAGCCTATCTGACTGAAAACTATTGACCTAATTACCAATTTGGTCGAATTTTACATGGGTAATTTGGCCTTTGTGCCAATTTGGTCGCATATATTGCAAAATACCAATATTGGAGAGCGGGGTTTGTGGAAGTGTCCCCTGCTATCCTAGTTTGGTATTTTGCCATTTTGGAGGTGTGGGGGTGCTTCCCGGTTCCGTAAAATTGGAGGTGTGGGGACAAAAAAATAACAAACACATGCGTTTAAATTGGGCACCAATCAAATTGATTTACGGTCAGTTTGCCATGACCAAATAGAATTCGGTGTTCTTTACTACTTGGAAGGAGTGCTTGGTACTTTGCACGTCTGCTCCTTTGACTGCCATTTCCTCCTGAACGCAGCACTGCGAGCGCTGCTCTTGCTGCCTGGCCGCTTCCTGGAGGGGGCGGAGCCTAATCCCAACACATGACGGATCACGTGATTATCTCCCTCCTCATATTGCCGGCACAACCGCTCTTGCGGCGTGTTCTTTACTACTTGGAAGGAGTGCTTGGTACTTTGCATGTCTGCTCCTTTGACTGCCATTTCCTCCTGAACGCAGCACTGCGAGCGCTGCTCTTGCTGCCTGGCCGCTTCCTGGAGGGGGCGGAGCCTAATCCCAACACGTGACGGATCACGTGATTATCTCCCTCCTCATATTGCCGGCACAACCACCCTTGCGGCGTTAATGAATCGATTGCTTTGTGTCTGCATTCGCCCTTTCAAATAAGCTGACCATCTGCAATTGCTCCTCCTTCCTATTGCTCAGCGTGTAAAGACGATTATGTGGTTTGTTAAACTGCCAATCAACCTGCTTCAAATGTCCACTGACTGATCATCAACACAAACAATTTTTCCAGAACCCCACATGTTGTCCTGTTCCTTTAAAACCATTACATTGCTTGTTTTTTGTGTGTGTGTGCCTATTTAAAAAAAGCAGGACCAGTGCAAATTCCTCCTCTATCCTACTGCTCAGTGCTCAAGCAGGTGGTGTGTTTCTTCACACAGCCAATGCAACTGCCATTAATACCTATCGCCTGTGATCACCACAACGTCCAACAATATTTCCAGCACCACCAACATTTCTTCTGTTCTCCCAAGCAATGTAACTGCTTGTGTATTGTGTGTGTGACCTTCAAACAAGCTGGCCCATTAAACATTCCTCATCCATCCTACTGCTTAGTACTGAAGTAGGTGGTGTGTTGTTTCACACAGCCAATCAACCTGCCATTAAAGCCCACTGCCTGTGAACACCATCTCCAACATTGTTTCCAGTACCCTGAAGTTCATTTCTTTTCCTCCCAAGTTGTGGCCAATTAATTCAATTGGACTGCTTATGGGAGCGTGTGTTCAATGAAGCAGCCCCAGTGCATATATGCAAAGTTCATCAGTGAGATGCCAGGTAGAGAAAATTAAATCTCTCTAAAAAAAAGCAAGGCTAGCCTGCCTTTTGGTGAATTGCAGATTGCTTTTAAATGATGTATGCAAAACAATATATATATATATATATATATATATAAATTGTGTTAAACACTGTCTATTGTTCTCCTATAATATTAAATGCACTAGTCCAAAAAACCCTTCCTAAAAAAGAAAGTGAAATGCTCCAGCTGTCAAGCAGCAATAGCCACCTAAGCTTTCCTTTCTATTTAAATGTTTGTTCTGTATATCTCTCCCTGCAAATATATTAAATGCACAACATGCAATGATGTTTTGTTTACAAACCCAAAAAGTCACACCTAGAAAAGAAAGTAAACCCCAGATCTCAAACATCATCAGAAATCATTCCACACCACCCTCCCACCTCTCTGAAGGATTCCCAATGAATGTTGAAGAGCTCTATCAGGATTCACCTTTATATAGCCACGTGAATCTACCTGCCACAAACGTGTTTAGCTGGATTTCTTATATGTTCGGGAAGTTTAGTGGATTCTGAAAATAGTGAAAATGCTGGTGACTTGGTATTCGGACGAATCATTCAGGCAAGGCCTAATTATAACAAAGCCACTGGCAGTTGTCTTACACCCAATCTATAAAGGGACCATTAAGGTCAGGCCGGGCAAACGAGGAGCTCTATATGACAGTTGTCGATCTCATTTTGTTAAACAAATCTACTCTCCCTTTCTTACACGAAACCTGAATGTATGTATGATTAATGCAGTATCCCACTGGCGTGCAGGCTCGGATATTTGCTTCTATAGTCTATGAAGAAGTTCCAAAATAAAGGGAAGGCTGACATATGCTGCTTCACTTTACTGGGGGAATGACACTGACTAAATGAGGTCGTGTTTGGTACTGGGTTTGTTTTTTAGCCTTTTGCTTGTGGAGATTTTGGTCCTGCGACAGAAATATATTATTCATATCATGGTAATCAACAACTTCTCCAGGGGATATTTGAGATGCGAGTAAGTAGCTTGTTTTCTAAAATCGCTTCATCTTTAACAGAAGGACCATTTAACCAGCACAATGAAACACCTGCTGTTTGCAGTTGAGTAAAATACATATTTTTATAATGAACATATTTCGTAATGCAAATCAGGGACTGGGAGCAGAATGTTTTAAATTGCTTTGCTAAACCTGTTACTTTTTTCTTTCAAACTCCAGTATGTGAGCCTTTGTAAGCCATAGTTCTACATTTGCTAAGTATTTTGTGATCATCATTGCAGCATTTCAGTATGTTAAAGTTACACGAGGCCTGGATAAGTTAGAACCAGTGCTGAGAATGAGACAAAAAGCATTCAAACTGTTACTCTTCATCACATTTTTGTGTTAGTCTGAAGTGGGTCTGAAATCTGCAATTAAACCTAAGGGCTTAAAGATGATTTCACTCAGTTTGCCTTTCTGCTTAAAAAGTCATGACTTGACACAATGGGCCTCATTACAACAAGTGCGGACCTGTAATGAACGGTATCGGTAAGGGACCGGCACCGTTCATTACGAGCCGCCTCATTATGAGGTCTGCAGCGGGTCCTGCTCAGGACGCCTGTCCAGACCAGGCGTCCTGAGTGGACCCGCTAGCAGACCAGGATGCTAACAATGGGCCCGTCATTAACGGGCCCGTTGTTAGCATCCTCCCCATTCCCATTGAGCGCTATTGGGGATCAAATGGGAATGGGGATGTACCGGGCCCGGGTCCCGAAAATGGTAATTATCGGGCCCGCCAAAGTTGCCATGGCCCGGTAATTCCCTATTCCTGGAACCCAGACCCGGTACCGGTATGGGGGTAGACATGTCGCTAAAAGCGGCATGGCTACCTCCATACTCGTAATGAGGCCCAATGTGTTGGCTTTGCAAAAACTACCCTTGGAAAAAAATGTTTTCCATGTGACAGAACAGTGAGATTACATTAGAAACTTAAAATGAAAATGTTTAATTAACAGCAATTATAACGAATAAAAAACAGAATGAATGTACGACTAAGACATTTACAACAAAAACATGTATTTGTTTTTCAAAATACATATTGGTGGGCTAAGGGGCTAAAATGACTGGGGAGTGAGTTGTGGTGTGTTTTAAAATTATGGGGGAATGGGGGATGTGGAGGGGGACGCCCCAAACAAAAAACAAACAAAAAGATGGATATTCATTTGTTGTTAAAGTTTCGTTGTAAATTAATTCTCTGCAATTTCATTCGTTAAAATCACATCAACCCTTAATTAGCATCCATACCCATGCATTAAGGCATTGTGTACGTATATACTTGTAGAGTCTGAGTACTTATATAACTGCCCACCCAAAGGTCACTAGCACAATATCATTTGATTAATAAGCAGAAAAGGAAAACTAGTGACCATGAGTTACCAAATGTGCTGACAGAGAAATGAAGTGCTTGTGTCCCACTGACACATCTATTGAATGCTTGGTTCAGAAAGTGTTCCTTGACCTTCCTTCTGCAACATTTACTACTTCGGGACTTTTGCAGTGGTCTTGGCACCTTTTGATGGGCACAGATGGCCCGGTGTAATTGTCGCCCCACTAGAATAGGTAGGGCTGAACATTTGCTGGGCTCGGAAAACAAGTTAAAGTTGAGCAGCAAAAACACACAAGCCACGGGATAGTCCTGAGAGAAGTAAAGTAAGAATTGTCACATATTAATGATATTATGCCACCCTCAGAATAAACACTCAAACCTCTATTGTGAAGCTTTTTGTTTCTTCATTAAATACTGTAATACTGTAATTATATTAATACTCTTTAAAGTAGCTCCCCCAGTTTCCATGCCACACTGTGAGCCCTCTTTAGCAAGTGACAGGTTTGCAGTTTTCTAAGTTGGTCAATTAATTAATTGATTCCAAAACCTTTTCATATGAATAACATAACATGCATATCTGTTTCATGTCTGCAACACACGCTACAAAAATAAATAATATATCTCATTCTCTCACAATAATAGCAATGCCCACAATTCAATATATACACTATTCCTTTAAGAGTACAACCCAATTACCTCAGGCTAACATATCCATCTTTTCAGAATTAAATAGACCACTTTTGGACGTTTGGCCAGGTGTTAGTTTACTTAGAAAAAAGGAAGTGCAGAGGAATTTGCTTAATTATCAAAGTATCAAAAATATATTGTGCCTGATACAAGATTTAAACGAATTTAGCATATTAGTAACATTGCAGGAGAATTAAGAACATAGTATATAATTTATACAATTAACAATAAATCATTCACTCATTCGTCCACATATAACCTTCATACATACACATACCATACAGTCCAACAACAATACATACATGATAAAGCCTGTTAGAAATCATGGCTAACAATATTTAAATTTTCAATAAAGTGCAATTAATGTACATGGCCACTATAATTGTCATGAAAAAGTGGTCTGTTCCAGGGGTGGGTCAATTAGATGTCAAAACATGGCCACATCCCCAATTTTTTTACCGGTTTCGATGTATTTTTGGATCATCAGTCCCTTAAACAATGAGAAATAGTCCATAGGCGCGCCACTGTGAGAACGAACACGGCTAAATGACCTGCTCTTTGGGAAGGTAACCACTCGAGAGTCCGCAGTCACATTTAAGCTCACTGTACCTTTCACAGAATGGAAATATACATTTGCATATCAGTCCTTGTCCTGCCCATATGGGCAGTCCAGCACCGAAATGCTATGGCAATTCTCTTCTGAACAAGAGTACCAACAGCATCCCCTTGCTCAGAAGGGAATTGCCATATCATTTTGGTGCTGGACCACCCATGTGGGCGAGACAAAGACTGATATGCAAATGGATTTTTGCCATCTGTCAAATGTACAATGAGCTAAAGTGTGGCTGCGGACTCTCGAGTGGGTACCTTCCCAAAGAACAGGTCAATGGGCTGTGTTCTTTCTCGCAGTGTGGTGCCTACGACTACATTTTGATTATTTCAAGGGCCTTAGGTCTAGTCACCCTACGTTTCCCAGGGTCATCCAGACATGGACCCCTGGCTCACTGTGCTCAGAGAAGCACAGCTCCACCTCACTGATGATGCCCAACAATGCTGAAACAGGTGTCTTGGGTTGCTGTTGGTACTGTTGTTCAGAACGGAATTACCATTAGAATTTCGGTGCTCGCCTGCACATGTGGGCGGGACAAAGACTGATATGCAAACTTATATTTCCCATCTGTGAAAGATACAGTGGGGTAAAGTGTGGCTGAGGACTCTCCAGTGGGTACCTTCCCAAAGAACAGGTCAAAGGGCCGTGTTCGTTCTTGCAGGGGGGCGCCTATGACTACATTTTGATTATTTCAAGGGCCTTAGGTCTAGTCACCCTAAGTTTCCCAGGGTCATCCAGGCGTCGACCCCTTGCTCACTGTTCGCAGAGAGGCACAGCTCCACCTCACTGATGATGCCCAACAAGGCTGAAAAAGGTGTATGGGGTTGCTGTTGGTACTCTTGCTCAGAAGGGAATTGCCATAGCATTTCGGTGCTCGACTTCCCATGTGGGTGGGACAAAGACTGATGTGCAAATGGATATTTCCCATCTGTGAAATGCACAGTGAGCTAAGGTGTGGCTGAGTACTCTTGAGTGGGTACCTTCCGAAAGAACAGGTCAATCGGCCGTGCTCGTTCTTGCAGAGGGGCGCCTATAACTACATTTTGATTATTTCAAAGGCCTTAATTCTAGTCACCCTAAGTTTCCCAGGTTCATCCAGACGTGGGCCCCTTGATCACTGTGCTCAGAGTGGCACAGCTCCCCCTCACTGATGATGCCCAAAAAGGCTGAAATGAGTGTATGGGGTTGCTGTTTGTACTCTTGTTTAGAAGTGAATTGCCATATCATTTTGGTGCTGGACTTCACATATAGGTGGGACAAAGACTGATATGCAAATTGATATTTCCCATCTGTGAAAGGTACAGTGAGCTAAACAGGGTAATTCATGGAAATAATGTGCACCGAAAAGGGGAGCGCAAGTGTGAAAATCTCAGCGCACGTGTGCTAAAGCCACGCACGCAGCCGTTTGTCGATTCATGGAATGCCCTGCGTGTGTATTCCCAGGGATGTGCGCCAAATCCGCGGGTGGCGCACACAGACGCACATGTCACTAAACGCTGTGCGCAAAGTGCACAGCGAAAGTGCACAACGTGTAGGGCACACAACAAAAGGGGGCGGAACACGTGGAATGGGGAACAACGCGTGAAAATGTGGGCGTTATGGGGGAAGTGCCACAGCTAAATCCACGCAACGCCCACACACGTGCTAACAACACGTATTCATGGAATCGAACAGGGGTAACCCGCGCGCCACAAAAGACGCGCTAATCCAGAGACACATACGCCAGCAGGAAGCATGCGTAAGCGGCCCCGTGCAGCATAAAAGTGCGCGCAAAGAACAAACAAAAGAGGAGGTATCCCTTACTGATACCGTTCATTACAGGTCCGCACTTGTTGTAATGAGGCCCATTGTGTCAAGTCATGACTTTTTAAGCAGAAAGGCAAACTGAGTGAAATCATCTTTAAGCCCTTAGGTTTAATTGCAGATTTCAGACCCACTTCAGACTAACACAAAAATGTGATGAAGAGTAACAGTTTGAATGCTTTTTGAGCAGCAGTGGTGGTGGGACACTGCAGGAGGAGGAGGATAGCCAGGCCCCGCATTTTATTACCCAGGACTAGCCTTTTTTGGGATTCCTGATGACCAGTTCTATGGGAGGTACACGTTTCCACCACAAATAATCCTAGAACTGGTTGCTGAGTGGGAGGATGACCTCACATAACCCACCCTGCACTGCCAAGCACTGAGTCCCTTGGAAAAGGTGCTCAATGTACTGCATTTCTTGTCTACTGGGTCATTTCAGCGGTCAAGTGCCATAGTTGGGGTGCCTCACAGGCCACGCAGTCACACTGCCTACACCAGGTGTTGGCGATCATGACTGCATGCCCCTCAGTCCGCAGGCAAATATACATTCCCTGAACACCTGCAGAAAGGCAGGCCGTGGTCCAGGACTGTTACGGGGTGGCACACTTCCCCAAAGTGCTAGGTGCCATTGATTGCACCCATGTAGCTCTGCGCCCTCCCAGGGCCACTGAGCACATCTATAGAAACCGCGAGCACTGCCATTCCGTGCAGGTTGTATGTGATGCCAAGGGTATGATCACCTCAGTATATGCCAACTATCCGGGGTCCAGCCATGATAGTTTTATATTCAGAATGTCACCCCTATACCGGGACCTGGAAGCTGGGAGGCATGGCGACACATGGCTCATTGGTGAGTACAAATGCCTCTGCACATTCATGCATGTCAGACACTGAGAAATGGGAAAACCCAACTAATGACAACCATTATCACCTCCCCAGGGGAAAGTGCCTACCCTCTGAGTACCTACATGATGACGCCAACACGGAAACCCACCACACCACGTGAGGTAAGATACAACACAGCCCACATTGAAACCCGTGGAGCGCACATTCGAAGTGCTCAAGTCACGTTTTCGCTCCCTTGACCGCTCTGGTGGCCAGCTGCTACATGCGCCCCCAGTAGTGTGCAGGATCATAGTGGCAACATGTGTCCTGCACAATGTTGCAACCCGGCGGGGCGTGCCAGTGGACATGGTGGTGACCCCACGTCCCCAACCACATGCACAGCCGCTGCGCATGGGAGGTGAAAGGACACGTGGTGAGGCAGCCCGTACCCAGCTTGTTGAAAATTTCTTCACCTAAAATCCCACCCCTGCGGAGTGCACACAGGCCTGTCACATACCAGCTGACAATTGATGATGATGACGACAAAAGGGACAGTCTACTGTCACAACCATACCACCCTGAGATTGTTTTCCTGGAAGTGCTACATTGTGTGCATCCCTAGCTACTTAAACATACCCAATGCTGTGTCAGTAGAAGGCACACATTCATGAAGCATGAAGGACTACCCCCTTGCAAAATAGTACACCAAAATAGTGCAATGTCACCCAGCCCCCCCAACCCCATCTCAGCTACCCAAGACACCATGGCATGGCATGCTATGTGAAAGCAACCAAATGAATGCACAACAAATGACACAAGTGTCACAAAGTGCACCATCCCAAATGGAAACTGGCCAGAGACAATTTTCTCTCACTAATGAAAAAGAAACAGCACACATGAACAAATTCTTACCAGCAAGACAAAACATTAGTACAGGACCCAACAGTGGGAACATATGACAGTAAAAATGAAAGTAGTGCAAGTGTCACAACCTGACAAAGGCAGCACATTGACCTCTCCCAACTCCAGTGTGTTGCTGGTAGACAAATGTGGCAGTGTACTGCATACAACATGAACTGCATCTGCAATGGAGACCGACTTGTTAAGACATGAAGAAGCTACATGCAGATGTGCAAAATGTCCTGTATGGAATACAATATACAAATCAACCATGCAGTGGAGAAATCATCACCAATCCCCACTAGGGATGTATACACAGTTTGGACTAGAGACTGCCCACACAATTTATGGGAGCCCAATGCCTCTGTGTACATTACTGTCACTTGGTCACACACTTGCGAGCCCATGGAAAGGGGAAGCAGGAGTTGTATGTGTGTCAGGAACCCAAGTTTCAAACCCAAACACAGGACAAGCCTGCATGTGCCCAGCTGGAACACACAGTGGATGCCTAAGGGAGCCACATAAAAACAACACACTGTAACATGAATTTACAATCTGAAAGAAAATAGTTATCAACAAAAAAAGGAAATGCAAATTAAAAGAATTAAATGAAAAATAAGAAGAAAAAAATGAGAAGTAACCAAAATAAATCAAATAAAAAATCACTAATCTAAATCCTAATTAAAATAAAAAACAAATAGAAAAATAAAATGAAAAACTCAAATGAAACATGAAAACAAAATGAAAATAATAAACTGAAAAAAGAAGAAGAAAAAAAGAAAATCAAAAAATGAAATTCTAATTGTAATTTTCAATTCGGAATCACATATGAAAAACCAAAAAGAAAAAGAAAAATAAAAAAAATCATCAGAAACTCCCTGCATACTCCCGAAATACACGTACCCCCTCTCGCACCAGCCCTACCACATGTGAGAGTCCAGGCACACCCCCACAATACACATACCCTGCTCGCGCCAGACCTATCGCGTGTGAAACTCCAGGCGCACCCCCGTAATACACATACCCCGCTTGCGCCAGGGGAGAGGGGGCACACCCGGGAGGCAACACAGTGCCAGATCGCGTGTGAAACTCCCTGCATACCCCCAAAATACACATACCCCGCTCGCACCAGCCCTACCGCATGTGAAATTCCAGGCGCACCCACAAAATACACGTACCCCGCTCGCGCCAGGCCTATTGCGTGTGAAACTCCAGGTGCACCCACGTAATACACGTACCCCGCTCGCGCCAGGCCTAACGCGTTTGAAACTCCAGGCATACCCCGAAATACACGTACCATGCTCGCACCAGGGCAATCGCGTATGAAAGTCCAGCCGCTCCCCCGAAATACACGTAGCCCGCTCGCGCCAACCCTATCGCATGTGAAAGTCCAGACGCACCCCCAAAATACACGTACTCCCCTTGCGCCAGGCTTATCGCGTGTGAAACTCCCCGCGCACCCCCTAAATACACGTATCCCACTCGTGCCAGGCCTATCGCATGTAAAACTCTCCACGTAGCCCTGGAACACACGCAGGCATCCCATCCACCCTGGCCATGCCCCATAGGCAGCTCATCCACCCTGGCCATGCCCCACAGGCAGGCCACACCACAGGGGGACTTTTTCCACGCAATTTACCTGGCACGAGTGGGGTACGTGTATTCCAGGGGTGTGCCTGGAGTTTTACAAGTGATTTCACTAGCGCGAATGGGGTACGTGTATTCTGGGGGTGCGCGGGGAGTTTTACATGCGATTTCGCTACACGAGTGGGGTACCGGTATTCCGAGGGGGGGCGCGAGTACATTTTCATGCATTATGCCTGCGGGGAGCGGGGTACGCGTAGTATTTTCACACGATTACAGTGTAGCGGCTCTGTGAGCTGGTCCAGGGTTAGCGCGGCCCTTTCCACCGTATTGGGGATTTCGATGGCTTTTCCTTGCGCAAGGGGCGTTCTTGGGGGCATAACTGGCGCTGCGGGATGTTCGCTGCGCCAGGACTCAAAATGGCTTGGGAAATCCATGAATACGCTGTGCGCCAGAATGCTATTTAGTGCACACGGCTGGCGCACGCTGCGCACGCTCCCTCTCTGCACTGCTCGCATGCGCTGCCTCTGCGCTGAAATCTATGAATTACCCCCAAAGTGTGGCTGCGGACTCTCGAGTGGGTACCTTCCCAGGGAACAGGTCAATGGGCCGTGTTCGTTCTCGCAGAGGGGCGCCTATGACTACATTTTGAAGTATAGCAATCTGTAGTGAAATATTCCATGGAAAACAAAATCCCAATATGAACATGACAACCTGAGTAGAATCCTAGTATCCAAATACTTGAGCAAGCTCACAACCTCAAATAAACCCAAGAGATTGCATCTGCCCACGGAAAAAAAGTTACACTGTCCATCCACATGTGTCCTTTACTGGTGCCCTGAAAAGCAACCACAATCACAATAGCACTTAGTCACTTTAGCCTGTAACGTAGGGCATGGCATTATTAGCCCACATGATGTGCTCATTGTACTTGCATTCCTAAACATGTGGATTAGTTAAACCATTCCGCCAGCTATACTTTACTTTACTGGAGTTACAGATATGATCGGTATGATGTGCTTTACACTTTTTTAAATATATCGAAAACCAGATTGTTTAATGAAATGTATTATATTGTTTATGTGATTTATAATGTTAAAAAATGTGCCCACATGTAATGATGCATTTGATTGCTGCCGGTCATCAGTTGCCCTCAACAATTTGCGTGAGCACGCCTGCACCCGTGCAGGATGCACTGCATGGGTATTTTATGTTAATGGAGATATCTGATCTATTGGGCACAATAGAATATATATAAAAACTTTGTTAAAGGGACGTTATGGTTAAGTTGCGCCACTAAAAACCTATCAAATTCAGTAAAACAAACTTTGTTAAAGGGACGTTATGGTTCCAAGTAAAACCGAAAAACCCCTGAAATTCGCCAGTTATGGTAAGCTAAGTAACCATAACTCGCGCACCACCGTGCACTGCTAAGAGTACCACCCGGACAGTCCTAGGACAGATAAAGTTTTGGGGTGCTGCCCTAGCAAAACCAATGCACTTTTCTCTGGGAGTAAGTGGTGGCTCTGAAAAGAGCCTTTTAGTGGTGTTTTGTGTGTTTGAAAAACTTGTATTCGTCAACATCTAATGCAAAATAGATGACTATAATTCCAAAAAAGGTTGCAATGCATTTTTTACATTTCTAAGAAAAATCTGATTGCCAGCATATGTAAGATGGACTCCATCTCTGCGAAAAATGAATGTGCTACGAAACATAATATTTTCATTGTGAAAAGAGGACATGCAAACATCTCTTAGAAAGGCACAAACAGCCTTATTGACATTGCTCCTCCCTTTCTCCATTTGTGGACCAAATGAAGAAGAACGCAGCCACATTTGTCTTTGCGCAATATGAGAAAAAATTACTTGGGAATTTGGAAACATGTCCATGACCTTCTCAAGTCCTTCTTTCACTGCAAATTGCAAAGAAATTCCAGACACATGTCCTAAACTGTTCCCTCCACAATGAATTATAATTATGTCAGGATGACGCTCTGTCTGTAAAGTAGCACAGAGAGGTACCAAGTCCAGCCACTTCATTCCACGCACTCCATGCCAGTACACTTCCACATGAGGGAATCCAAGATCTGCAGATACACCACAATGTTCTACATGCACCTCCAACCAATGTATCCATGAGTCTCACAAAATCCAGATAATCTGTTTTCGAAAACACACTGCCATAGCTATCTGTTCTTCTCTCATGAAAAAGACGTCCTCACTAAATCTCTCCTTACACAACACACCCACTAAACTTTACTGACCAATCCCTAGCTCCGCTCATTCTCATGTGCATGCCTCTCCACCCCAGAATCCCTGTATGTAATAAACACTGTCCGCAGACTACTGCCATGTCCGCGGACATGTAGAAGATCCGAGCGTGGTGAATGTCCATTTAAATAGTGTTTCCCATTTCCCCTTTAATGTGGGCTCTGAAAAGAGCGTTTTTTTTTTTTTTTTTTTTTGCAGATGCCTGACAGACACCTGTTATTTTGTATTTTTTGGGGGTTTCTTTCTTATTTACAACTAAAATCTTCACATAACCTGTTCCAAAGCAACCCTTACATTCCAAAAGAGCATGGCATTTCCGAAAAAAGATAAAGAAACACCACCTGGTTCAAAATAAGCAGCATTACTCGAAACAATATTCTCATGGTTACAGAAAAACATACCAGCTCTTACCATGAAAGCACGCATGCCTCGATTGATTGCACACCTAGCAATGTTTTGCTGAGGACAAAAAACAGAACTATTGTCCCATATTGCTCTAGGTAGTAATCCAGAAAAAAATACTTTCACATTTGGAAGGATTTTGATTACTGCTTGAACTAACTGTTCCAAAATCTGCAAACAAAGTAGGGGAACTCACGTAGCCCAAGTGGAAAGCACCATAGTGCAAAACTACCAGATGGGGTCTGTTCATCCTATGCATATCTCTACAAACTTGGAGAATTGCCTCTACATTGCAGTCAGTCACAGCACTCTACACCACCTCCACACCTCTAAGATTGAAATTGTTTGCCACATGCCTGCATTGAGCATACTGCTGTAAACCATGGACACACATAACTCCGAGCACCAACACCCTGACTTTCTCCACCTCTGCCATCTTCACTGCACACACTCTCTTTCTACACAAATCAACAACATCAACATCTGATTGGCTGATCCCTACAGTCCCCTTTCCATGCTGGATTTGCTGGAAAACCTCCTATTTGGCACGCCCTACCCGCGGACAGCCATAGTATCCGCGCGGCACGTAACTCTTAGCCAGCCCTTCTACACTTTTCCACATCACTCTCGGTTCCATTCCCTCATTGAATACAGCTAAGCAGTCACACAACCATCCACCAATCACATCCAAGACCTCTACATCTAACTCCATCATCAGAGTTCTGCACTTCAAATGTACTGTTGATCACTCTGAATACAAGTCTCATATCATTGGAAAGCACCTACTACAAAAACTACTGTACAAGTCTCGAAGATTTCTACTTACAGCTCCATGCATATCCACATGCATGATTACAAAGTACAGGTATGTATATTTTATTCAGAGAACATGTACAACTCTTATGATTCCATATAAACAGAGTAATGCCACTAAATCTGCACAGCCAATACCTACATGCCAACGCTCCCGATGTAAGTGCAAAACGGACTAATTTTTACTGTCTCCTGCATAACCTATACATACATGCCAACCCTCCCGATTTATGTGCGAGACTCTTGATTTTTCATTGAAAAATGTCACAATTTTTTACTGCTGTAAAAAAAACAAGTGACTTTCATGAACTTAAATTTCTACTCATTTGCAAACCATGTTGAACTAACATACTATAAATAACATATAAAGGCTGCACATAGTCAAATGAAATGCATAGATACACCATGTTGTTCAGATATCAAACAAGAATACTACCACAAAAACATAAAAATCAATATGTACATTAACATCAGTGCTATAAACACACACAATTACTAACTTCTTCCTTTTACAATTGCAGTGAAGACCACTCTCCTGAAAATCAACAGCATCTAAACTACAAACAACATATCTGAAGAAACCTGCTCATTCCACAAAAAAGTAAGTACAATACTACCTTTATATTCTTTCTGTTCCTCAAATACACTGTGTGGTTTATTCATGTAATTTGCGCACCAAAAAAAACATCGATTTCTGAACCATTCTGCCCACAAATACCCATTTATTAAACAGAGATTAGCAGGTTTCCCTAGACCAGTTACAGAAACAGGCAAAGTGAACAACTTGATGTCTTCAGTTAGGCATAGTGTTAAAGGTAAATCACCTACGAACACGTATGACATAAAAATAACAGAAGAATCAAAATATATCAATGATTACAATGCATTCTTTACCCTCTTATGGAATGCAAACATAGATGTGCAGTACATTGCAGACAACTACACTGCAGTTGCACGATATGTTACAGCCTACTTAACAAAAGCAGAAAAAACAGAGCTTCAAGACTTCTGGAATGACCTATCACCAGACAAAACACTATCTCAGAAATTGTACAGCTTAGGCATAAAAATGCTCTCTCATAGAGAATGTGGCACCTATGAAGCTGCAGATCGTTTAACCTGTACTGCTTTGTATGGAAAATCTAAAAATATAGTATGGCTAGGTCTTGGTCATGCTAAATCTAGAAAAAGAGTTCTCAAATCATATGAGGACATAGAAACAATAGCCAAAAATGATCCCAACAGCCAAGACATTTTGAAAAATAATTTACTAGACACATACTACCTGAACAGGAGTACTACTTTTGAAACCATGTGTCTATACCACATAGCCCAAAACTTTGCATACAAAAATAATATAAAACCTGATGAAAAAAAATGTAGATATAGAGTGACAGATTGTGAAGGCAGCTTAGTGAAACTTAACAAACGAAGCTTAATTAATCATATCAAATTGTCATTAAAAACTCCTCAACAGAAAGAACTATATTACATGTCCCTGCTACAACTTTTTCAACCATGGAGAAAAGAAGAAGAGATACTAAATAACTATGACTGCTATGAACATGCTTTCAAAGCAAATGAAAGCACTATCACCGATGTGAACTTTACGCAGTACAAAACAATGTTGCACAATGAACAGCAACACAAAGAAGAACTCCAGGCCCAACTTGATAAGGACACTTCCGACAGTAGTCAACCTTTTGTAACAGGAAGTCAAGAACCACTGGGACAGCCAATAATAGTAAATGAGGCAGAATTAGATATAACAGAAGTAGAAAACACCATGTGTCACTATGAAGAAGATACAGAAGACTTAACTGTACTACAATCACAACCTAACAAAGACCAGCACATCATTTTTGAAGAAGTAACAAAACAAATTACACATGGTGTACAACACGAAAATAAAGAATGTACCTGCCAACATTACAAACCTATACTGCTATACATCAGTTGTGAAGCTGGTTCAGGCAAAACATTCTTAATCAAAATCATCAGCAAGTTCCTTCAACAATGGACAAACAACAAACTGTCAGCTGTTGTAACTTCCTCCACGGGTTTAGCTGCCTCCAACATAGGCGGTGTCACTTTACTCCGATAACTACTCCTTCCAGTAGAACACGAAAACAAATTAGACTATTTCAAACTTTCTACAGAAGCTGCAATGGAACTACGAAGAGTATTAAAACAAATGCGAAAGCTACTAATAGATGAAGGGATCATGGTCTCCAACCTAATGTTGGCTTTGATTCACCTCAGATTGCAAGAAGTACTTAAAACAAACCACGAAGAACTCTTTGGAGGAAAACACATTATTGTTTTTGGAGATCTTCTTCAATTGACACCAGTGAAAGGTGAACCTATTTTTAAAACCATAGGACACAAACTCTGCTGTAAAACTGTTGGCATTATAGGAATTTCAACCTTTGGCAACATTTCCAATACAGAGAATTAACAGACAACATGCGGCAATCTGCAGACCTCACCTACGCCAACATTTTAAAAAGTATTAGAGTTGGTCTACTATCTTAAGAAGCACAGCAATATTAAAAACCAGGCACATCCATGCACTTTATGGCAATAACTCATGTGCTACTGATGTTATGGAACAATTAGCGCACAAAAATATAAATTGTATGTCCTTAATGGCAACTCTTGCAAGCTGTTCCAAATTCAATGAAACAATGTTGAAAAAAGAAATGCAACCAATAATTGAAATTTGCTCCACAGGCAAACTGAACGTACATGGTATGACACTACCCATGTGTCAACAAGCCACAACAAGACTAAGGGGTCGATTCATGGAATTAACGTGTGCCGAAAATTCCTGCGCAGAGGTGCCAAAACGTGCGAATCGCAGGAAAAGTGCGAAAATCACAGTGCAAGTGCGAAAATCGCAGGAAAACCAGCGCACAGCGATTCATGGAAGTCCGTGCACGACAAAAACATTGGATATGCGCTAAAAATGAGCGCCGCGCACGCCGGCGCACAGGTCATCCAACAGCGTGCACCACGGCCACTGCGAAATCGCACATAGCGCGGCGCACATCACAAAAGTAGGCGTAACACGGGGCGTAACACTCGGAATGGGGAACAACGCGTGAAAATATGGGCGTCACGGGGGAAGTACAGGAGGCAAGTGCGCGGAACGCCCAAACGCTCGCCTACAACCTGTATTCATGGAATCGAATAGGGCAAACCAGCGCACGGTCAAAGACGCGCACAGGGCCAAACAAGTACGCCACAAGAAAGCAGGCGGTAGCGCCCCTGCGACTGAAAAAAATGTGCGCCAAAATGTGCGCTAACAAAAAGCACCCATATACAGCCATGATGAATGGCCCATACAGTGGCCCTATAGGACAAATGAGGTGCAAAGGGGCACGGACAAACACGGACACCCGCTGTGTGAAAAATAGCGTGTGCGCGTGTTCCTGGGTGCATGGGAAGTTCCACACGCGATTAGCCTGGGTACGTGTACTTTGGGGTGCGCGGGAAGTTCCACACGCGATTAGCCTGGGTACGTGTACTACGGGGTGCGCGGGAAGTTCCACACATGATTAGCCTGGGTAGGTGGGGGTGTGTGGGAAGTTCCACACGCGATTGGCCTGGGTACGTGTACTACGGGGTGCGCAGGAAGTACCACAGGCGATTGGCCTGGGTACGTGTACTTCGGGGTGCGCGGGAAGTTCCACACGTGATTGGCCTGGGTACGTGTATTCCGAGGTGAGCTTAAGATTCACACGCGATTTCTGCAGGGTACGTGTATTTCGGTGGTGCCGGGGAATACTACACGTGATCTGGCCATGTGGGTCCCCCCAGGTGTTCCCTCTACACCCTCCACGGCCCCTGCAGGCAGCCCACACCACAGGGTACTACCCTGCACCCCTGCTCATGTCCCACAGGCAACCCATCCAACATGGCCATGCCCATCAGCCAACCCACATGTCACCTTGCACTACTGATCACCAACACATGTCTCCCACCACCCCCACCCCCCCAGCAGTGCAGGGGCAGCCTCCACCAGGCCCCCACCCATGTCTACCACCACCCCCACCCCCCAGCCACCAGGGGCAGCCTCCACCAGGCCCCCACTCATGTCTCCCACCACCCCCACCCCCCAGCCACCAGGGGCACCCTCAACCAGGCCCCCATTCATGCCTCCCACCACCCCCACGTCCCAGCAGTGCAGGGGCAGCCTCCACCAGGCCCCCACTCATGTCCCCTATTACCCCCACCACCCAGCAGTGCAGAGGCAGCCTCCACCAGGCCCCCGCTCATGTCCCCATGCACCCCCACCCCCCAGCAGTGCAGGGGCAGCCTCCACCAGGCCCCCACTCATGTCCCCATGCACCCCCACCCCACAGCAGTGCAGGGGCAGCCTCCACCAGGCCCCCACTCATGTCTCCCACCACCCCACCCCCCAGCAGTGCAGGGGCAACCTCCACCAGGCCCCCACCCATGTCTACCACCACCCCCACCCCCCAGCAGTGCAGGGGCAGCCTCCACCAGGCCCCCACTCATGTCCCCTATTACCCCAACCCTCCAGCAGTGCAGGGGCAGCCTCCACCAGGCCCCCACTCATGTCTACCACCACCCCCACCCCCCAGCCAGCAGGGGCAGCCTCCCCAGGCCCCCACTCATGTCTCCCAACACCCCCTACCCCCTAGCAGTCAGGGGCACCCTCCACAAGGCTCCCACTCCTGTCTCCCAGCACCCCCACCCCCCCAGCCACCACGGGCAGCCTCCACCAGGCAACCACTCATGTCCAACTCATGTCTCCCACCACCCACACACCCCAGCCACCAGGGGCAGCCTCCACCAGGCCCCCACTCATGTCTCCCACCACCCCACCCCCCAGCAGTGCAGGGGCAGCCTCCACCAGGCCCCCACCCTTGTCTATCACCACCTCCACCCCCCAGCCACCAGGGGCACCCTCCACCAGGCCCCCACTCATGTCTCCCACCACCCCCACACCCCAGCAGTCAGGGGCACCCTCCACCAGGCCCCCACTCATGTCTCCCACCACCCCCTGTCCCCCAGCAGTCAGGGGCAGCCTCCACCAGGCCCCCACTCATGTCCCCTATTACCCCCACCCCCCAGCAGTGCAGGGGCATCCTCCACCAGGCCTCCACTCATGTCCCCATGCACCCCCAGCCCCCAGCAGTGCAGGGGCAGCCTCCACCAGGCCCCCACTCATGTCTCCCACCACCCCACCCCCCAGCAGTGCAGGGGCAACCTCCACCAGTCCCCACCCATGTCTACCACCACCCCCATCCCCCAGCAGTGCAGGGGCAGCCTCCACGAGGCCCCCAGTCACGCCCCCTATTACCCCCACCCCCCAGCAGTGCAGGGGCAGCCTCCACCAGGCCCCCACTCATGTCTACCACCACCCCCACCCCCCAGCCACCAGGGGCAGCCTCCACCAGGCCCCCACTCATGTCTCCCAACGCCCCCTACCCCGCAGCAGTCAGGGGCACCCTCCACCAGGCTCCCACTCCTGTCTCCCAGCACCCCCACCCCCCAGCCACCACGGGCAGCCTCCACCAGGCCCCCACTCATGTCCAACTCATGTCTCCCACCACCCCCACACCCCAGCCACCAGGGGCAGCCTCTACCAGGCCCCCACTCATGTCTCCCACCACCCCACCCCCCAGCAGTGCAGGGGCAGCCTCCACCAGGCCCTACACCCATGTCTACCACCACCTCCACCCCCCAGCCACCAGGGGCACCCTCCACCAGGCCCCCACTCATGTCTCTCACCACCCCCACCCCCCAGCAGTCAGGGGCACCCTCCACCAGGCCCCCACTCATGTCTCCCACCACCCCCTGCCCCCCAGCAGTCAGGGGCACCCTCCGCCAGGCCCCCACTCATGTCTCCCACCACCCCCTACCCCCCAGCAGTGCAGGGGCAGCCTCCACCAGGCCCCCATTCATGTCCCCTATTACCCCCACCCCCCAGCAGTGCAGGGGCAGCCTCCACCAGGCCCCCACTCATGTCCCCATGCACCCCCAGCCCCCAGCAGTGCAGGGGCAGCTTCCACCAAGCCCCGACCCATGTCTACCACCACCCTCACCCCCCAGCCACCAGGGGCAGCCTCCACCAGGCCCCCACTCATGTCTCCCACCACCCCAACCCCCAGCAGTCAGGGGCACCCTCCACCTGGCCCCCACTCATGTCTCCCACCACCCCCACCCCCAGCCACCAGGGGCACCCTCCACCAGGCCCCCACTCATGTCTCCCACCACCCCCAGCCCCCAGCAGTCAGGGGCACCCTCCACCAGGCCCCCACTCATGTCTCCCACCACCCCGTACCCCCCAACAGTCAGGGACACCCTCCACCAGGCCCTCACCCATGTCTACCACCACCCCCACCCCCCAGCCACCAGGGGCACCCGCCACCAGGCCACCACTCATGTCTCCCACCACCCCCACCCCCCAGCAGTCAGGGGCACCCTCCACCAGGCCCCCATTCATGCCTCCCACCACCCCCTAACCCCCAGCAGTGCAGGGGCACCCTCCACCAGGCCCCCACTCATGTCCCCATGCACCCCCAGCCCCCAGCAGTGCAGGGCAGCTTCCACCAAGCCCCCACCCATGTCTACCACCACCCTCATCCCCCAGCCACCAGGGTCAGCCTCCACCAGGCCCCCACTCATGTCTCCCACAACCCCAACCCCCAGCAGTCAGGGGCACCCTTCACCTGGCCCCCACTCATGTCTCCCACCACCCCCAGCCCCAGCCACCAGGGGCACCCTCCACCAGGCCCCCACTCATGTCTCCCACCACCCCCACCCCCCAGCAGTCAGGGGCACCCTCCACCAGGCCCCCACTCATGTCTCCCACCACCCCCTACCCCCCAACAGTCAGGGGCACCCTCCACCAGGCCCTCACCCATGTCTACCACCACCCCCACCCCCCATCGACCAGGGGCACCCTCCACCAGGCCCCCACTCATGTCTCCCACCACCCCCACCCCCAGCAGTCAGGGGCACCCTCCACCAGGCCCCCACTCATGCCTCCCACCACCCCCTACCCCCCAGCAGTGCAGGGACAGCCTCCACCAGGCCCCCACTCATGTCCCCTATTACCCCCACCCCCCAGCAGTGCAGGGACAGCCTCCACCAGGCCCCCACTCATGTTCCCATGCACCCCCACCCCCCAGCAGTGCAGGGGCAGCCTCCACCAGGCCCCCACCCATGTCTACCACCACCCCCACCGCGAGCCACCAGGGGCACCCTCCAACAGGCCCCCACTCATGTCTCCCACCACCCCCACCCCCTAGCAGTCAGGGGCACCCTCCACCTGGCCCCCCCTCATGTCTCCCACCACCCCCTACCCCCCAACAGTCAGGGGCAGCCTCCACCAGGCCCCCAACCATGTCTACCACCACCCCCACCCCTCAGCGGTGCAGGGGCAGCCTCCACCAGGCCCCCACTCATGTCCCCTATTACCCCCACCCCCCAGCAGTGCAGGGGCAGCCTCCACCAGGCCCCCACTCACATCCCCATGCACCCCCCAGCCCCCAGCAGTGCAGGGGCAGCCTCCACCAGGCCCCCACCCATGTCTACCACCACCCTCACCCCCCAGCCACCAGGGGCAGCCTCCACCAGGCCCCCACTCATGTCTCCCACCACCCCCACCCCCCAGCAGTCAGGGGCACCCTCCACCTGGCCCCCACTCATGTCTCCCACCACCCCCACCCCCCAGCCACCAGGGGCACCCTCCAACAGGCCCCCACTCATGTCTCCCACCACCCCCACCCCCCAGCAGTCAGGGGCACCCTCCACCAGGCCCCCACTCATGTCTCCCACCACCCCCTACCCCCCAACAGTCAGGGGCACCCTCCACCAGGCCCCCACCATGTCTACCACCACCCCCACCCCCCAGCCACCAGGGGCACCCTTCAACAGGCCCCCACTCATGTCTCCCACCACCCCCACCCCCCAGCAGTCAGGGGCACCCTCCACCAGGCCCCCACTCATGTCTCCCACCACCCCCACCCCCCAGCAGTCAGGGGCACCCTCCACCAGGCCCCCACTCATGTCTCCCACCACCCCCTACCCCCCAGCAGTCAGGGGCACCCTCCACCAGGCCGCCACTCATGTCTCCCACCACCCCCTACCCCCCAGCAGTGCAGGGGCAGCCTCCACCAGGCCCCCACTCATGTCCCCTATTACCCCCACCCCCCAGCAGTGCAGGGGCAGCCTCCACCAGGCCCTCACACATGTCTCCATGCACCCTAACCCCCCAGCAGTGCAGGGGCAGCCTCCACCAGGCCCCCACCCATGTCTACCACCACCCCACCCCCGAGCCACCAGGGGAACCCTCCACCAGGCCCCCACTCATGTCTCCCACCACCCCCACCCCCCAGCAGTCAGGGGCTCCCTCCACCTGGCCCCCACTCATGTCTCCCACCACCCCCTACCCCCCAGCAGTCAGGGGCAGCCTCCACCAGGCCCCCAACCATGTCTACCACCACCCCCACCCCCCAGCGGTGCAGGGGCAGCCTCCACCAGGCCCCCACTCATGCCCCCTATTACCCCCACCCCCCAGCAGTGCGGGGGCAGCCTCCACCAGGCCCCCACTCATGTCCCCATGCACCCCCAACCCCAGCAGTGCAGGGGCAGCCTCCACCAGGCCCCCACTCATGTCCAAATGCACTCCCACCCCCCAGCAGTGCAGGGGCAGCCACCACCTTGCCCCCACTCATGTCACCATGCACCCCCACCCCCCAGCAATCAGGGGCACCCTCCACCAGGCCCCCACTCATGTCTCCCACCACCCCACCCACCAGCAGTGCAGAGGCAGCCTCCACCAGGCCCCCACCCATGTCTACCACCACCCCCACCCCCCAGGCACCAGGGTCAGCCTCCACCAGGCCCCCACTCATGTCTCCCACCACCCCCACCCCCCAGCAATGCAGGGGCAGCCTCCACCAGGCCCCCACTCATGTCTCCCACCACCCCACCCCCCAGCAGTGGAGGGGCAGCCTCCACCAGGCCCCCACCCATGTCTACCACCACCCCCACCCCCCAGCCACCAGGGGCAGCCTCCACCAGGCCCCCACTCATGTCTCCCACCACCCCCACCCCCCAGCAGTGCAGGGGCAGCCTCCACCAGGCCCCCACTCATCTCCCCTATTACCCCCACCCCCCAGCAGTGCAGGGGCAGCCTCCACCAGGCCCCCACTCATGTCCCCATGCACCCCCACCCCCCAGCAGTGCAGGGGCAGCCTCCACCAGGCCCCCACTCATGTCTCCCACCACCCACACCCCCCAGCCACCAGGGGCAGCCTTCACCAGGCCCCCACTCATGTCCCCATGCACCCCCACCCCCCAGCAGTGCAGGGGCAGCCTCCACCAGGCCCCCACCCATGTCTACCACCACCCCCACCCCCCAGCCACCATGGGTACCCTCCACCAGGCCCCCACTTATGTCTCCCACCACCCCCACCCCCCAGCAGTCAGGGGCACCCTCCACCAGGCCCCCACTCATGTCTCCCACCACCCCCTACCCCCCAGCAGTCAGGGGCACCCTCCACCAGGCCCCCACTCATGTCTCCCACCACCCCCTACCCCCCAGCAGTGCAGGGTCAGCCTCCACCAGGCCCCCACTCATGTCCCCTATTACCCCCACCCCCCAGCAGTGCAGGGGCAGCCTCCACCAGGCCCCACCCATGTCTACCACCACCCCCACCCCCCAGCCACCAGGGGCACCCTCCACCAGGCCCCCACTCATGTCTCCCACCACCCCCACCCCCCAGCCACCAGGGGCAGCCTCCACCAGGCCCCACTCATGTCCAACTCATGTCTCCCACCACCCCCACCCCCCAGCCACCAGGGGCAGCCTCCACCAGGCTCCCACTCCTGTCTCCCAGCACCCCCACCCCCAGCCACCAGGGGCAGCCTCCACCAGGCCCCCATTCATGTCCAACTCATGTCTCCCACCACCCCCACCCCCCAGCCACCAGGGGCAGCCTCCACCAGGCCCCCACTCATGTCCCCATGCACCCCCACCCCCCAGCAGTGCAGGGCCAGCCTCCACCAGGCCCCCACCCATGTCCACCATCACCCCCACCCCCCAGCCACCAGGGGCACCCTCCACCAGGCCCACACTCATGTCTCCCACCACCCCCACCCCCAGCCACCAGGGGCAGCCTCCACCAGGCCCCCACTCATGTCCAACTCATGTCTCCCACCACCCCCACCCCCCATCCACCAGGGGCACCCTCCACCAGGCTCCCACTCCTGTCTCCCAGCACCCCCACCCCCCAGCCACCAGGGGCAGCCTCCACCAGGCCCCCACTCATGTCCAACTCATGTCTCCCAAGCCACCCCCACCCCCCAGCCACCAGGGGCAGCCTCCACCAGGCCCCCACTCATGCCTCCCACCACCCCACCCCCCAGCAGTGCAGGGGCAGCCTCCACTAGGCCCCCACCCATGTCTACCACCACCCCCACCCCCCAGCCACCAGGGGCACCCTCCACCAGGCCCCCACTCATGTCTCCCACCACCTCCACCCCCCAGCAGTCAGGGGCATCAGGGGCACCCTCCACCAGGCCCTCCCTCATGTCTCCCACCAAACCCTACCCCCCAGCAGTCAGGGGCACCCTCCACCAGGCCCCCACTCATGTCTCCCACCACCCCCTACCCCCCAGCAGTGCAGGGTCAGCCTCCACCAGGCCCCCACTCATGTCCCCTATTACCCCCACCCCACAGCAGTGCAGGGGCAGCCTCCACCAGGCCCCCACCCATGTCTACCACCACCCCCACCCCCCAGCCACCAGGGGCACCCTCCACCAGGCCCCCACTCATGTCTCCCACCACCCCCACCCCCCAGCCACCAGGGGCAGCCTCCACCAGGCTCCCACTCCTGTCTCCCAGCACCCCCACCCCCAGCCACCAGGGGCAGCCTCCACCAGGCCCCCACTCATGTCCAACTCATGTCTCCCACCACCCCCACCCCCCAGCCACCAGGGGCAGCCTCCACCAGGCCCCCACTCATGTCCCCATGCACCCCCACCCCCCAGCAGTGCAGGGGCAGCCTCCACCAGGCCCCCACCCATGTCCACCATCACCCCCACCCCCCAGCCACCAGGGGCACCCTCCACCAGGCCCACACTCATGTCTCCCACCAACCCCACCCCCAGCCACCAGGGGCAGCCTCCACCAGGCCCCCACTCATGTCCAACTCATGTCTCCCACCACCCCCACCCCCCATCCACCAGGGGCACCCTCCACCAGGCTCCCACTCCTGTCTCCCAGCACCCCCACCCCCCAGCCACCAGGGGCAGCCTCCACCAGGCCCCCACTCATGTCCAACTCATGTCTCCCAAGCCACCCCCACCCCCCAGCCACCAGGGGCAGCCTCCACCAGGCCCCCACTCATGTCTCCCACCACCCCACCCCCCAGCAGTGCAGGGGCAGCCTCCACTAGGCCCCCACCCATGTCTACCACCACCCCCACCCCCCAGCCACCAGGGGCACCCTCCACCAGGCCCCCACTCATGTCTCCCACCACCTCCACCCCCCAGCAGTCAGGGGCATCAGGGGCACCCTCCACCAGGCCCTCCCTCATGTCTCCCACCAACCCCTACCCCCCAGCAGCCAGGGGCACCCTCCACCAGGCCCCCACTCATGTCTCCCACCAACCCCAAGCCCCCAGCAGTGCAGGGGCAGCCTCCACCAGGCCCCCACCCATGTCTACCACTACCCCCACCCCCCAGCCACCAGGGGCAGCCTCCACCAGGCCCCCACTCATGTCTCCCACCACCCCCACCCCCCAGCAGTGCAGTGGCAGCCTCCACCAGGCCCCCACTCATGTCTCCCACCACCCCACCCCCCAGCAGTGCAGGGGCATCCTCCACCAGGCCCCCACCCATGTCTACCACCACCCCCACCCCCCAACCACCAGGGGCAGCCTCCACCAGGCCCCCACTCATGTCTCCCACCACCCCCACCCCACAGCAGTGCAGGGGCAGCCTTCACCAGGCCCCCACTCATGTCCCCTATTACTCCCACCCCCCAGCAGTGCAGGGGCAGCCTCCACCAGGCCCCCACTCATGTCCCCATGCACCCCCACCCCCAGCAGTGCAGGAGCAGCCTCCACCAGGCCCCCACTCATGTCCCCATGCACCCCACCCCCCAGCAGTGCAGGGGCAGCCTCCACCAGGCCCCCACTCATGTCTCCCACCACCCCCACCCCCCAGCCACCAGGGGCAGCCTCCACCAGGCCCCCACTCATGTCCCCATGCACCCCCACCCCCCAACAGTGCAGGGGCAGCCTCCACCAGCCCCCCACCCATGTCTACCACCACCCCCACCCCCAGCCACCAGGGGCACCCTCCACCAGGCCCCCACTCATGTCTCACACCCCCCCCAGCAGTCAGGGGCACCCTCCACCAGGCCCCACTCATGTCTCCCACCACCCCCTACCCCCCAGCAGTCAGGGGCACCCTCCACCAGGCCCCCACTCATGTCTCCCACCACCCCCTACCCCCCAGCAGTGCAGGGGCAGCCTCCACCAGGCCTCCACTCATGTCCCCTATTACCCCCACCCCCCAGCAGTGCAAGGGCAGCCTCCACCAGGCCCCCACTCATGTCCCCATGCACCCCCACCCCCCAGCAGTGCAGGGGCAGCCTCCACCAGGCCCCCACCCATGTCTACCACCACCCCCACCCCCCAGCCACCAGGGGCACCCTCCACCAGGCCCCCACTCATGTCTCCCACCACCCCCACCCCCCAGCAGTCAGGGGCACCCTCTACCAGGCCCCACTCATGTCTCCCACCACCCCCTACCCCCCAGCAGTCAGGGGCACCCTCCACCAGGCCCCCACTTATGTCTCCCACCACCCCCTACCCCCCAGCAGTGCAGGGGCAGCCTCCACCAGGCCCCCACTCATGTCCCCTATTACCCCCACCCCCCAGCAGTGCAGGGGCAGCCTCCACCAGGCCCCCACTCATGTCCCCATGCACCCCCACCCCCCAGCAGTGCAGGGGCAGCCTCCACCAGGCCCCCACCCATGTCTACCACCACCCCCACCCCCCCAGCCACCAGGGGCACCCTCCACCAGGCCCCCACTCATGTCTCCCACCACCCCCACCCCCCAGCAGACAGGGGCAGCATCCACCAGGCCCCCACTCATGTCCCCTATTACCCCCACCCCCCAACAGTGCAGGGGCAGCCTCCACCAGGCCCCCACTCATGTCCCCTATTACCCACACCCCCCAGCCGTGCGATTTACCTGGGTACGTATACTTCGGGGTGCACGGGAAGTTCCACACGCGATTGGCCTGGGTACGTGTTCCTCGGGGTGCGCAGGAAGTTCCACACGCGATTAGCCTGGGTACGTGTACTTCTGGGTGCGCGGGAAGTCCCACACGCGATTGGCCTGGGTACGTGTACTTCGGGGTGCGCGTGAACTTCCACACGCGATTTGCCTGGGTACGTGTACTTCGGGGTGCGCGAGAAGTCCCACACGTGATTGGCCTGGGTACGTGTACTTTGGGGTGCGCGGGAAGTCCCACACGCGATTTGCCTGGGTACGTGTACTTCGGGGTGCGCGGGAAGTCCCACACGCCAGGTGCGCGTGAACTTCCACATGCGATTGGGCCTGTGAGGGTGGGGTACATGTATTCCAGGGGTGGGCGGGAATATTTACCCGCGACTGTGCCTGGAGAGCGTGCTACGTGTATTCCTGGGGTGGGCGGGAAGATTCACACGTTCGCCTACGACGTGCCGAAAAATAAATGGTCCAATCCTGAGACACGTATGCCAGCATGAAGCAGGCGTACGTCGACCCGCGCAGCATAAAAGTGCGCGCAAACAACAAACAAGCTCATACGCCAGGATGAATATACCATTCCTAGCAGCAGTGGCCGTGGGTTACCAAAGGAGAAGGAGGAGGATAGTGAGGGCCCGAATTTTCACTCCCAGAACCAGCCTTTTTGGGATGCCTGATGACCAGGTGTATGGGAGGTACAGGTTTCCCCCACTGAAAGACTGATATGCAAATGGATATTTCCCATCTGTGAAGGTACAGTGAGCAAAAGGCAATGGCTGCGAACTCTCTATGTGGTTAATAACCACTGAACAGGTTATCATGCCTTGTTCTTTCGAGAGAGGGGCGCCTGCTACCTTTTTTGTATTCCCCCACACATAATACTGGACCTGGTCAGTGAGTGGGAGGATGACCTCACATCACCCACCCTGTGCTCCCAAGCACTCAGCCCCCTGGAGAAGGTCCTCAATGTACTGCACTTCTTGGCCACAGGATCATTTCAGCGGACAAGTGCCATAGTGGGTGGGGTGTCACAGGCCACGCAGTCACTCTGCCTACAGCAGGTCTTGAACATCATCACTGCACGCCCATTAGTCCGTAGGCACATATACCTGCCCAGGACACCTGCAGAAAGGCAGGCTGCCACCCTCGATTTCTACGGTGTGGCACAATTCCCAAAAGTGCTAGGTGCCATTGACTGCACCCATGTGGCACTACATCCCCCCATGGCATCTGAGCACAACTATAGGAACCGCAAGCACTGGCATTCCATGAACATGCAGGTAGTATGTAATGCTAAGGGAATCATCACCTCAGTATATGCCAACTATCCAGGGTCCACCCACGACAGCTTCATTTACCGAATGTCTACCCTAAGCCGGGACCTAGAAGCTGGGCGGCATGGCGATACATGGCTGCTTGGTGAGTATGAATGCCACTGCACATGCATGCATGTCAGATGCAGAGTTATGTTACTACCCCACTAATGATACCCATCACCTCCTCACCAGGGGACAGTTCCTACCCTCTGAGCACCCACATGATGACGCCAATTCGGAACCCCATCACGCCTCCAGAGGTAAGATACAATATTGCAACCCGGGGCATAGTGGAGTGCACATTCGGAGTGCTCAAGTCACGCTTTCTCTCCCTTGACCGTTCTGGCAGGCAGCTGTTATATGCGCCCCCAGTAGTGTGCAGGATCATAGTGGCAGCATGTGTCCTGCACAACGTTGCAACACGCCGGGGCCCGGCCGTGGACATGGTGGTGCCCCCACATCCCCAACCACATGCACGTCCGCTGCGCATGGGAGGGGAGAGGGCACGGGGTGAGGCAGCCCGTACGCAGCTGGTGGCTAATTACTTCACATAGAAATCACACCCCAGTGGAGTGCACACAGGCCTGGCACATACCATCTGATAAGCAATGATGACTCGACCTGACAATTAAGACGAACAAAGGGACTGTCAACTGTCAGAACCATAGCAGCCTGAGATTGTTCATGTGGAAGTGTCACAATGTGTGCATCCCTACCTACACAAACACCACCAATGCAGTGTCATGAAAAGACACTTCCATGCTGCAGAAATGAATACCCACTTGCAAAATACTACATGAAAACAGTGCCATGTCACCCACCCCCTCCCCGGCACGGCCACACAACACACCATGGCATGTCATGAAATGTGAGAGGAAAGAAATTAATCCCCACAACATGCCCCAAGTGTCACCAGCTACAGTGTCCCTAATGGAAACATGTCCACACATGAAATGCTCACAGTAATGCAGGACCTACATCCCACATTACCAAATACTTACCAAGAATACCAATCACCTACACAACCTCCAACCTACCTTAAACATGACATTACAGACTTAAAAATTAACTAGCCTCACCACCTGATGATGACAGCCCTCTGAACACTTCCAAGTATACAGTGTTAGCGCCACGCAAGAGTGTAGGTGCACTGCTTACAACATGGACTCCAGTTCCAAGGTGGACCGCATTGTGAAGACATGAGGAATGGACCTGCAAATATGGAGGATGAGATGGATGCAGAGGCACATATCAATACACCATGCAGTGTACAATACAACAACAATATGCACTATGAATGTATACACAGTATTGACTACGGACTGCCAACACAGCTCATGGGAGTCCAATGTCACCATGTACGTCAATGTCACTTGGGCACACCCTTTGCAAGCCCATGGAAACGGGAAGCAGGAGGGGTGTGTGTGACAAAAACCCAAGCATCTGAACCAAATCCATGACAAGCCTGCATGTGCCCAGCCACAATGCAGTGTATGCCCACGGGAGCCACACAAGGCAACACACTGTCCCAAAAAAAAAAATCAGAAAAAAAAATCAGAAAAAAAAATCAGAAAAAAAAATCAAAAATGGCCATTAATGGGCCCGGGGGGGTTGGGGAGGCCACCCAGGAGGTCCGAGGACAGGGTGCACACCAAAACCCACCTGTGTGGATCACCTCCATGGGCTCATGGCCTACACGGCTACCCTATTGTGGGAGTATCACTGCTGTCGCTATCCTCACCCTCTGCAGCTGCATCAGGAGGTGGTGGCACTATGGGAGGCAGCCCACGCAAAGCCCTAGTCTGTTCCTCCATGACTGCAAGCATGCGGGTGTGGTAGGTCTCGTTCTGGAGGATAAGTGTGCAGAGGTCCCCATGCAACAACTCACGGGATGCCCGGACCTCCGCCCTAGTTGCCTGCATCTCAGCTGAGAGCGTACGGGTGAGACGCTCCAGCTGCTGTTCTGTCCTTCGGTTTGTTGAAGCCTCAAGCTCAACAAGAGTTGTCCTGAGGTGAAGGAGTTCCAGCCTCAGGGCTTCCCTGTGGCCCTGGGACTCTATGGAGATGGCTTCCTGCAGAGTCGCCAGTGCCGCCCGCCTGTCCCTGTCGGACGCCAACATGTCCTCCCTGTGTGACTGGCAGATGGAGTCGGTTGCCTGCTGTAGTCGCTCCATCAGCCTTTCGGGGGGGACAATGGAAGTGGCCACCCTGTCCATGGCCTGAGCCATCATCTCTGATGATGCTGCCTGTTGGGTTGCCATACCGTAAATGGATTGCTCCCATGCAGTATTGCCAGGTGGCATACGGCCACCACATCGGCGGGTACCACACCTGTCTGGGGCAAGGCGAACTGCGCCTTGCTGTGCCGGCACTGCCTGAGGCTGCAGGACTGCATTCCCCCTCTGATCTGCTGGCCCAGGAACAGGATCAGATGTCGCGGAGTGTGACCCTGCATCCGTAACCACCAAAGGCGTACCTGCCAACACTGACATCCCCATTGAGGGTTCTAACCCTGGTGCAGGTGGGTCGGACAGAACAGAATCCCTCCCAGGAACACTCACCTGCGACGGCACGTAGGTCTCATCATCCGAATCAACACCTGAGTACAGCTCGGGGGAGGTGCAGCCAGAGACACCCCTTGAGAGCACGACCTGCAGCAGTTGTGGGTTCTCACCCACCACCACACTACGTCCCTCACTGGTGGTCGGTCGGCCCTCAGACCCCTCCTGGGTCTGCACCATCTCCACAACCCCAGCAGTATCAAGTGCATCTTCCCCTGCAAAGACATGAAAGAAAACAAATGGAAACAGGCATTAGCACTATGGCACACAATTAGGGCTGAGAGGCTACAGAAACAGTACTTGATTGACACATGTCCCACATGACTAAAACACCCCCATGCATGCACCGTCACTGCGTGTGATGGGGAGGCAGATGGCACACATTGATGACACCAAGATGGAAGATGAACACATTTGCTGCATGCTGCCTAGCAGTGGCATCACACATTGGCCAGTGATTGGCAGGTCAAATACACATGCCATCACACAGATGGCATGTACCCTAGCCATGAGGTGAAGAGGGAGAGGAGGTCACCAATTGTTCATTCAGTCCAGTTTGTTCATATAATTGATTATTTTCATTGTAATGGTTCAAATGTTTAACCTGCAGCTGCCAGTCAAAAATGGTCCTATAGCACAGGGACATGTCCAAACTAATCATGTCCACGAAACTGAGCCAGTCCACTGTACCATAGCCATGTCAGACATGTGACAATAGGACTGAGAAATCCCGAGTAAAAGTGGTGGTATGCAAACAATCTGCCTGAATAAACAGAGGTAAATAAGCAACAGTGTTGTGGCAAGATGACACTCCAAGGGCAACTGGCGTGGTGTTGGGCTGGTTGTCTAATGTTGGCCGAAGGGATGCTGCTATACCCAAATGCTGTTGCCAAGAATGTATATGAAGAGGCACATCGGTGAGCCGAACCACTCAGGCACACACACCCTCCTCTGGCACCCAAACAGAAGCCCTCCCACACACACCATGCACATGGATGACACACACATGCATGTGCACTCACCGGACAATGCCTCGTAATCTGCCACTTCTCCCACGCCTTGGATCTGTTCCTCCGTGACGTAGGTCCCAGCAACCTGCTCATATGGAGTGAGTTCTATGTCGTCTGCTGGAGACCTACCTCCAGTCACTAGAGTTGCGGCATGACTTGATGCCAGCTTATTCTTTGCCCTGCGCTTCAGGTCATTCCAGCGCTTGTAGCATTCATTAGCTGTGCGCCTCACGATTCCAAGGGCACTTATGATGTCCGCAATGGTCTGCCAGTGTGCCTGACGTTGTGCAGGTGTGGTCTTGGATCCTGCAACAATCACCATTTCGCGGTCATGTGCAGACACATCCCCTACAAGTGCATTCAGTTCGGCCTCATTGAAGCTGGGCTTCCTTGATGGGCCGGACTGTGTAGCCGTGTCTGGGGCATCAGCCTCTACTGGACGAGCACTCTTCCTCTTCCGCTTGGAAGGTGGTGGGGATCCGGAGTGTTTTGCGCCGCTCTTGACACTAGGGGCAGGAGCGTGGGATTGCACACTCAGCATGGGAGTTGGTGCAGGCATTATCTCAAGTGTGATGGTGTCAGGGGGAATGTCAGCATGATGGACTTGGACCGACACTGTCCTGGATGGGTGTGTGAGAGGTGGGGTGGATGGAGCCGCAGCTGCCCCTGCAGCCTCCCCAGCCTGCCTACGCGGGGCAGCAGATGACCTAGCTGCCCCTGATCCACGTGGCCTGATGACACCAATGTTCACCGGCGCACGTGGCCTAGACCTGCTGACCTGGAAGTCAGCCATGGAGTCACCCTGTGCCAAGTCTGGTTCCACAGTGGGCTGGTCCAACAAGGGCTGAGCATGGATGGTGTCAGCCACGGTAACCTCAATCAGGGGGGGGGCATGGGTGTCCCTGACTGCTCCTCCATACATGGGGGGCTAAGGGCACCCTGCAAGTCACGGCCACGTCCCCTACCGGATCCACCACGGCCACCACTTGGGGCTCGGCCACCTTTGCCACCCTTACGGCTTGTTCGCCTCCCAACCATGGCACTGATGTTATTGTGCGTATGGGAGTCGATGTGAACTATTGTCCTGGGCAATTGTGGGTCAAAGGGGTTGGGTACCAGATGGTAATCGTACCCTAGTGCTCTAGCAAGGCTGTATGTCACCCCTGGGGAAAGATGACGGGTCACGCAATGCACAGGCACCCCAAAAAAGCGAAGTAAGGTGCATGCAACCCCTCCTAGACCACGTGCGTGGAAAAATAAACCTGCACTACGCTGTGGCACCCAGGAACACAAGAATGAACGTATGCGTGTCACATGCAGCCTAGAATGACCTCTGAAGGGGTACGCGACACACGGGGCAAGCACAGATGTTAAATACGTGCGTGACTCACCGTCCGCCAGGAACAAACGCGTGAAAAATATGCGCGTGTGCGCGTTGGCAACACCCCCACCAAAAGAAGATTGGTACGCTGTCTGAGGAGACAGGACAACAGTAGTAGGGAACGCTGTTTGAGGAAACAGGCCCAGGAAAAAGAGGAAAAGAGAAAAAGCTGTCAGAAGTAACAGGGAGTACGAACTGGAAACGCTGTGAAGTAAATCGCGTGTGAACCGACAAGAAGTACAGATTTCACCCACTCGCTCTCCACGAAAAGCACGTACAAGGAAATGGCATTCTACACATACCTTTTATACACACGTCACAGACGCGCATACGCGATGAGGCCATTTCCACCAATTACGCGCTTTGACACTCAGACGTGTATCTCTTCATTTTTACACGCGCCATTCTCTACGGCCATGCGCGTGACTTCACAGCTGCGCATGGTGGCCTTTGGGCCAATGAAATCGCATATGCGAGCACACGTGGTAAAACTGCACGTCCGAGTGTCATCGCGTGTAATCGGAGGGAAGTGAGCGTACACGCGATTGGCCTGGGTACGTGTATTTCTGGGGTGCGCAGGAAGTTCCACACGCGATTGGTGGAAATCCACGTGTGCTCTGTCATCACGTGTAATGAGCGAAACACCCGCGCGCCTCACGTCACAGACGCGCTCAAGCGCTAAGGGCCTTTGGTCCAATGAAATCCGCATATGCGCGCTGACGTGCATACGCGCTAAGGGCCTTTCCTCGATTTACACGCAGACGTGCAGGATTTTCACGTGCCAAATCACTCCGTATCAAGCTGGCCACGCGTAAGCACACGGAAGACCACGCTCCTGCCCAAAAGGCCGAATTACTGCCCTCCAGAGCCCCGAGCAGCCTCCCACGAGCCATCTGCTGCTGCCTGCCTGCCTGCTGCCACCGTGCCCTGCCATTTGGTGCCTGCACATCAGCCATCTGCAGGGGTCCATTTGCTGTGTCCGCCCCTGCTGGAACAGAAGACTCCCGACTGGGATACCATCGCTCCACAGCCCAGCCCCAGGACCCAGTTGCCCACCCACTCCTGCCTCTGGGGTTGCCATGTCGGGCACTGCAACATCTGGCACCACTGGCAACCCCCGGCCAGAGAGGCAGAGGGGCACCAGCTTCACTGCCACCGAAGTTGGTGTCCTGGTGGAGCAAGTCCTGGGGCAGTATGATGCCCTCTTCGGAAGTAAGCGCGCCAACAAGGAAGGACGGACTCGGATCTGGAAGGACATCGTGACTGCCATCAACGCGGAGGGGTGGCAGTCCGCGACTACCAACATGTCAAGAAGCACTGGGATGATTGCAGGTCCAGGACCCTCTTGAAGGCCCGGCGCCTCGTGGAGGGGGGCCGGGGCCGCATGAGTACCATCCAGATGAGGGTCCTGGAACGCGTAGGCCCAGCGCTCCACGCCCAGATCCTTGAGAGGCAGGCCCATCTGGAGTTCAGCGGTAAGTGGCCAAGGATTGCTGTGTGAGACAGGGCATGTCGCAGTGTGCTGGTTGTCTGATACTTGCCTGTATGTGTGACATAGGCCATGTATGCATGTGTGTGTGCAGGGACATCATGCATGTGAGACCAGTAATGTGTGAACCACACGGTTGGTGCATGTGTTCAAATGCAACATGGGTTGCCCTATGCGGAATGGCCACATGAAAGCATGCCAGTCTCTGTTCCTGGACATGGGTGAGGGATGGGTGCTGATGCCATGTACATGTATGCTGTCCATGTCTGTGTGTCTGACCTGCGTGTTTGTGACTTGTGAATGCCAGGGATGCATGACACATGTCTGTCGCAATGTTCAGGTTCACTGATGCAGCCTAGTCATCCTTGTATCCACTGTGTCTGTGGTGTACGAGACCAGATGGATGGAACTAGGGTGAAGTGTGTGCATGTGATAGTTATGGCACATGATGCATGTGAGTTCCAAAACAACAGTGTATGTTTCAAGAATCACTTGGACATGTATGCTAATGTCCATAGCATGCGCCATGCCTGTTACCGCACGTGTTTTACCTGCACTGAGCCATGTGTTGTGGAGGGACATGATGGAAGTGATCTTTGACAGTTCTACTCATCTGCTATTGCTTCCTGTCTAGGGGCCCATTGTACAGTACCCTGATGCTTGTGTTCTATGTCTCCCTCTACACAGCGCCAAGTGAAGAAGAGGGCGGAGACAGCTCTGTGGAGCAAAGCGGCGGGGATGCCCTCACGGCTGCAGCGGAAGGAGTGGGTGAGCCCCCACAGGGGCTTGCAACGGCGGAAGACGGGGTGGAGCCATCCAGGTTGGTGGTTTCCACAGAGGAGGAGGAGGCCGCTACTGAGGTGCACATGCGGCGTGGTGGGGGCATCCCTGCTGGTGCAAGTGTTGCAGTCCAGGGGCAGGGGCAGGAGGCAGCACAGGTCGCTGTCGAGGGGCCTGTGCATGTCACTGTCCCTGACACTGTGACTGCACCACCATGCACCAGCAGGGATGCCCCATCCCAGGCCCGTCTGCAGGTAGGGGGGATGTCCATGTCATCTGATTCCCCTCCACCTGCGGGCGAGGGGACCCCTGGGCGTATGGAGAAGGTCCTGATTGGTGTCGCGTTGCGCACAGGTGCAAATCATGATGAGGTGCGTGCTTCCCGGGAGGAGCATGCACGTCATCACGGAGAGCACCGTGCCGACGTGGCCCAGTTGGGAACGGCCATGGTCGGGGGTTTCCTAAATGTGTCGGCCAATCTGGCGACCCTCTCCTCCTCTGTGGAGACTATGCACCAGTCGTTCTCCATGCCGTCTTCCGGGCCAGATGCCACCAGGGCCCCCTGTGGACCTGCCCCGACCAATGCAGCCGGCTCGGTGGGATCCCATCCATGCCACAGTTGGGAGTCGGAGGTCCAGCAGGGGTGGACATGCCAGCAACTGGACCCCAGCAGATGGAGGATGTGACGGCATCATCGGGCAGGGCACGTGCACAACGGCGTCGGTGGATACCATCAGCCTGGATGCCGTCGTGCTGGCACAGGCAGTTGCTTCGGAGGCAGCGGCAGGCTCGACGTGGGAGGCATCATGGCTCGGGGCCATCAACATCAGGGGTGCAGGCATTGGCCGGAGGGCAGGAGAACCCTGGAATGGGAGTGGCTTCCGTGTGGGAGCGGTTGGGCCAGCAGATAGGTGCGGAGCGGCAGCGGGCAGAGGAGGAATGGCTCACAATGGTCAGGGCGGAGAACTCCATGCGGAGGGCGCTGAGGCGGGCTGAGTGCCTCGAGGGTCTTCGCAGGGAGTTGGAGCTGGACACTGCTTTATCCCTGCGAGACCTCGGGGCCAGGGAACATGCCCGCCTCCAAGCCATTGAACAGGAGTTCGATGATGCCCTGGCCCATGACAACATCCAGTGAGCCGTTGGACTTGCCCGCTGCCCATGTAAATAGTTATGCAGTTGGTGTTAGGTTTCCTTTGTTTTTGCATTTTCTTTGGACCTTTTGGACAATGGGCCACATTTTTGTATATAGTTTTGTTTTATAAGGTAGTTTTGTTAGATAGGTTTCATTTCTTTTGTTGGGATCATGGACCCTGGCTTGTTCACCTGTTCATAGTTCACTGTTGGATTTTCTTTTCTTTTTACAATTTACCCATGGAGCAATGGCTTTCAATTATAATTTCCCATTGGATTTTCTTTTCTGGACTGTGACTTTGGACACCATTCCTTTGGATTCTGATTTTTGGTTTTGCATTTTTTCATGGACATGCTTCTTTTTGCTTTTTTTACATTCCCATTTCTGTTAGTTTATTTTTGATTCAATTCATGTTTTCTTTAATACATGTTTTTTGATCAAACTTCAATGTGTAGTATCATCTCATTGATTTCATGCATATCATGATATGGGTTTTGAGATTCACTGACACCCATTGGGTGTATGTGAGGGACATGTGTTCGTTTCCAAACTTGCAATTGCTGTTCTATCATGTTATTGCCATTTCTGAGTGGGTGGATACAATACTCGGGTGGGTGTTTTGCATTCGGAGGCTGACCATAGGGACCGGGGATCTAGATTGTGATGACATGTTGGCTGGAACATGAGTTGGACATGAGTGGGGGCCTGCTGGCAGGTGCCCCACAGTGCTGGGGGGTGGGGGTGCAGGGGAACATGAGTTGGACATGAGTGGGGGCCTGCTGGCAGGTGCCCCACAGTGCTGGGGGGTGGGGGTGCAGAGGAACATGAGTTGGACATGAGTGGGGGCCTGCTGGCAGGTGCCCCACAGTGCTGGGGGGTGGGGGTGCAGGGGAACATGAGTGGGGGCCTGGTGGAGGCTGCCCCTGGTGGCTGGGGGGCGGGGGTGGTGGGAGACATGAGTGGGGTCCCGGTGGAGGCTGCCCCTGGTGGCTGGGGGTGGGGGTGGTGGGAGACATGAGTGGGGGCCTGGTGGAGGCTGCCCCTGCACTGCTGGGGGGTGGGGGTAATAGGGGACATGAGTGGGGGCCTGGTGGAGGCTGCCCCTGGTGGCTGGGGGGTGGGGGTGCTGGGAGACAGGAGTGGGAGCCTGGTGGAGGGTGCCCCTGACTGCTGGGGGGTGGGGGTGCAGGGAGACAGGAGTGGGGGCCTGGTAGAGGGTGCCCCTGACTGCTGGGGGGTAGGGGGTGCAGGGAGACAGGAGTGGGGGCCTGGTGGAGGGTGCCCCTGACTGCTGGGGGGTGGGGGTAATAGGGGACATGAGTGGGGGCCTGGTGGAGGCTGCCCCTGGTGGCTGGGGGGTGGGGGTGCTGGGAGACAGGAGTGGGAGCCTGGTGGAGGGTGCCCCTGACTGCTGGGGGGTGGGGGTGGATGTGGTGGTAGACATGGGTGGGGCCCTGGTGGAGGGTGCCCCTGACTGCTGGGGGGTGGGGGTGGGGGTGGTGGTAGACATGGGTGGGGCCCTGGTGGAGGGTGCCCCTGACTGCTGGGGGGTGTGGGTGGTGGTAGACATGGGCGGGGCCCTGGTGGAGGGTGCCACTGACTGCTGGGGGTTAGGGGGTGCAGGGAGACAGGAGTGGGGGCCTGGTGGAGGGTGCCCCTGACTGCTGGGGGGTAGGGGGTGGTGGGAGACATGAGTGGGGGCCTGGTGGAGGCTGCCCCTGCACTGCTGGGGGGTGGGGGTAATAGGGGACATGAGTTGGGGCCTGGTGGAGGCTGCCCATGGTGGCTGGGGGGTGGGGGTGCTGGGAGACAGGAGTGGGAGCCTGGTGGAGGGTGCCCCTGACTGCTGGGGGGTAGGGGGTGCAGGGAGACAGTAGTGGGGGCCTGGTGGAGGGTGCCCCTGACTGCTGGGGGGTAGGGGGTGCAGGGAGACAGGAGTGGGGGCCTGGTGGAGGGTGCGCCTGACTGCTGGGGGGTGGGGGTAATAGGGGACATGAGTGGGGGCCTGGTGGAGGCTGTCCCTGGTGGCTGGGGGGTGGGGGTGCTGGGAGACAGGAGTGGGAGCCTGGTGGAGGGTGCCCCTGACTGCTGGGGGGTAGGGGTTTTGGGAGACATGAGTGGGGGCCTGGTGGAGGATGCCCCTGCACTGCTGGGGGTGGGGGTAATAGGGGACATGAGTGGGGGCCTGGTGGAGGCTGCCCCTGGTGGCTGGGGGGTGGGGGTGGTGGTAGACATGAGTGGGGGCCTGGTGGAGGCTGCCCCTGCACTGCTGGGGGGTGGGGGTAATAGGGGACATGAGTGGGGGCCTGGTGGAGGCTGCCCCTGGTGGCTGGGGGGTGGGGGTGGTGGGAGACATGAGTGGGGGCCTGGTGGAGGCTGCCCCTGGTGGCTGGGGGGTGGGGTGGTGGGAGACATGAGTGGGGGCCTGGTGGAGGCTGCCCCTGCACTGCTGGGGGGTGGGGGTAATAGGGGACATGAGTGGGAGCCTGGTGGAGGCTGCCCCTGGTGGCTGGGGGGTGGGGGTGCTGGGAGACATGAGTGGGAGCCTGGTGGAGGGTGCCCCTGACTGCTGGGGGGTAGGGGGTGCAGGGAGACAGGAGTGAGGGCCTGGTGGAGGGTGCCCCTGACTGCTGGGGGGTGGGGGTGGTGGGAGACATGAGTGGGGGCCTGGTGGAGGCTGCCCCTGCACTGCTGGGGGTGGGGGTAATAGAGGACAAGAGTGGGGGCCTGGTGGAGGCTGCCCCTGGTGGGTGGGGGTGCATGAAGACAGGAGTGGGGGCCTGGTGGAGGCTGCCCCTGCACTGCTGGGGGGTGGGGGTGGTGGTAGACATGGGTGGGGCCCTGGTGGAGGGTGCCCCTGACTGCTGGGGGGTAGGGGGTGCAGGGAGACAGGAGTGGGGGCCTGGTGGAGGGTGCCCCTGACTGCTGGGGGGTAGGGGGTGGTGGGAGACATGAGTGGGGGCCTGGTGGAGGCTGCCCCTGCACTGCTGGGGGGTGGGGGTAATAGGGGACATGAGTGGGGGCCTGGTGGAGGCTGCCCCTGTACTGCTGGGGGGTGGGGGTAATAGGGGACATGAGTGGGGGCCTGGTGGAGGCTGCCCCTGGTGGCTGGGGGGTGGGGGTGCTGGGAGACAGGAGTGGGAGCCTGGTGGAGGGTGCCCCTGACTGCTGGGGGTAGGGGGTGCAGGGAGACAGGAGTGGGGGCCTGGTGGAGGGTGCCTCTGACTGCTGGGGGCTGGGGGTGATGGTAGACATGGGTGGGGCCCTGGTGGAGGGTGCCCCTGACTGCTGGGGGGTGGGGGTGGTGGTAGACATGGGTGGGGCCCTGGTGGAAGGTGCCCCTGACTGCTGGGGGGTGGGGGTACTGGGAGACATGCATTGTTGATCAGTAGTGCAATGTGACATGTGGGTTGGCTGGGGGGCATGCCCATGGTGGATGGGCTGCCTGCGGGACATGAGCAGGGATGCAGGGTAGTCCCCCGTGGTGTGGGCTGCCTGCAGGGGCCGTGGAGGTTGTAGAGAGAATACCTGGGAGGACCCACACGGCCAATTCACGTGTAGTACTCCCCAGAAGCCCTGAAATACATGTACCCTGCTGGAATCGCGTGTGGAACTTCCCACGCACCCCTGAAATACACGTACCCTGCTGAAATCGCGTGTGGAACTTCCCGCGCACCCCTGGAATACACGTACCCTGCTCGCATGGGGCCAATCGCGTGTGGAACTTCCCACGCACCCCTGAAATACACGTACCCTGCTCGCACGGGGCCAATCGCGTGTGGAACTTCCCGCGCACCCCTGAAATACACGTACTCTGCTGAAATCGCGTGTGGAACTTCCCACGCACCCCTGAAATACACGTACCCTGCTGAAATCGCGTGTGGAACTTCCCGCGCACCCCTGAAATACACGTACCCTGCTGAAATCACATGTGGAACTTCCCGCGCACCCCTGAAATACACGTACCCTGCTGAAATCGCGTGTGGAACTTCCCGCGGACCCCTGGAATACACGTACCTTGCTCGCACGGGGCCAATCGCGTGTGGAACTTCCTGCGCACCCCTGGAATACACATACCCTGATGGAATCGCGTGTGGAACTTCCCGCGCACCCCTGAAATACACGTACCCTGCTGAAATCGCGTGTGGAACTTCCCGCGCACACCTGAAATACACGTACACTGCTGAAATCGTGCGCACCCCTGAAATACACGTACCCTGCTCGCACGGGGCCAATCGCGTGTGAAACTTCCCGCGCACCCCTGTAATACACGTACCCTGCTGGAATCGCGTGTGATACTTCCCCTGGAATACACGTACCTTGCTCGCACGGGGCCAATCGCGTGTGGAACTTCCCGCGCACCCCTGGAATACACATACCCTGATGGAATCGCGTGTGGAACTTCCAGCGCACCCCTGAAATACACGTACCCTGCTGAAATCGCGTGTGGAACTTCCCGCGCACCCCTGAAATACACGTACCCTGCTGAAATCGCGCGCACCCCTGAAATACACGTACCCTGCTCGCACGGGGCCAATCGCGTGTGGAACTTCCCACGCACCCCTGAAATACACGTACCCTGCTTGCACGGGGCCAATTGCGTGTGGAACTTCCCGCGCACCCCTGAAATACACGTACTCTGCTGAAATCGCGTGTGGAACTTCCCGCGCACCCCTGAAATACACGTACCCTGCTGAAATCGCGTGTGGAACTTCCCGCGCACCCCTGAAATACACGTACCCTGCTGAAATCACATGTGGAACTTCCCGCGCACCCCTGAAATACACGTACCTTGCTCGCACGGGGCCAATCGCGTGTGGAACTTCCTGCGCACCCCTGGAATACACATACCCTGATGGAATCGCATGTGGAACTTCCCGCGCACCCCTGAAATACACGTACCCTGCTGAAATCGCGTGTGGAACTTCCCGCGCACCCCTGAAATACACGTACCCTGCTGAAATCGTGCACACCCCTGAAATACATGTACCCTGCTCGCACGGGGCCAATCGCGTGTGAAACTTCCCGCGCACCCCTGTAATACACGTACCCTGCTGGAATCGCGTGTGATACTTCCCCTGGAATACACGTACCTTGCTCGCACGGGGCCAATCGCGTGTGGAACTTCCCGCGCACCCCTGGAATACACATACCCTGATGGAATCGCGTGTGGAACTTCCCGCGCACCCCTGAAATACACGTACCCTGCTGAAATCGCGTGTGGAACTTCCCGCGCACCCCTGAAATACACGTACCCTGCTGAAATCGCGCGCACCCCTGAAATACACGTACCCTGCTCGCACGGGGCCAATCGCGTGTGGAACTTCCCGCGCACCCCTGCAATACACGTACCCTGCTGGAATCGCGTGTGATACTTCCCGCGCATCGCTGAAATACACGTACCCTGCTGGAATCGCGTGTGATACTTCCCGCGCACCCCTGAAATACACGTACCCTGCTGATTTCGTGTGTGATACTTCCCGCGCACCCCTGATGCATGCGTACACAGGACAATCGCGTGTGGAACTTCCCGCGAACCACTGAAATACACGTTCCCCACTTGGCGTTTGCTCTTTGCCAGCCCTGTGAACTGGTCCAGGGTTAGCACAGCCCTTTGCGATTATTTGGGGATTTTGAAGGCTTTTCCTTGCGCAAGGACGTTCTTGGGGGCGTAACTGGCGTTGCTGCAGGGTCGCTGCGCCACGCTGAGCCACAGCTGGTTTTGGATGCGAAAATCCAGGAATACGCTGTGCGCGGAAATCGATTTTAGCGCACGCGGCTGGCGCAGACATTTGCACGGGCACGCTGTGCGCCAGTCGCGTGCGCCACTTTTGTGCGAATTTCTATGAATTACCCTGTAAATACCTAGAACATTCTATCTCCAACACAGCTGGGTTGGAGAAAATATTAAAATTATCCTTAAACTGTAGAGGAATGCTTAAACGTAACCTTGACGTGGAGCAACGACTATTTAATGGAGCACTGGGTACAGTTGTTGGCTTTCAAACATACCGTGACAAAAACATTCAGTTTGTCAAAATTCTCTTCGACAAACTTTCAGAAGTAAAAAGGATAGGGCGCTCAACAGCTTGATTACTTCTATTCAAAGACATGTATGTACGCAGAGAACAATTTTCTCTAACTCTTGCATATGCAGTCACCATTCATAAATCCCATGGTCTTACCCTAGATAAAGCATTGATAGATATCGGTAACACATTCTTTAAAGAAGGCATGAGCTACATAGCACTATGACGCTTAGGTACACTTGACGGTCTATTTCTAATCAACTTTGATGCAAGTAAAGTAAACGCTGATATTCCTTGCATTTTAGAATACAATAGACTACGTTCACTATACACCCCCATCTAAAATCATATCCTGTTCCACAAAAAGGAAAATGTTGTCAAAGAAAACTAATTCAAACTGAAATGCAACAGGATCTGACTGCAAATCCTCTAAAGAGAGTAAAATAAGGTACTTCATGATTACCACAACCAAAGAAGAACCTTTTAGTCAAAGTAACTCAGGTACTTCTTCAAAGAAGCAACACACACTCCGAAAAAATGACTTGGACACAGAACTGTCTGGTCCATTCAAATTTTCAAATATAACTGGTGTAAGTTGCTAAGCAAATGTAGCAATGAATATTCTATTTCAATTGCCACCAATTGTTGACAACATTTACTTACACAGTACAGACCAATTGTGTTTGCAAATGTTAGTCCTTCATAGAAACGCAACAAACAATCCTGACAACATGTATAGTGTTCACGGAATAAGACAAGAATTGGACTATTGTGCTGGAATGGTGAAATTAACAAATTTCTAATGTACTTACTACAAGTACTGGAAAATAAAAACATACCTATAAATGAAATCTTCCAGATTTCATACAAGTGGAAACATACATGCACTCTCTGCAACAATGTGACACAGGAACAAATCCCTAATGAGCGATTCGTGTATGTATCCATACCTAATTGTGAATCCATTCCATTTCAGCAACTTGTACAAAATGCAAACCGTGGCAGATTATGTACTACCTGAAATTCAGATAATCGCTCCACCTTACTAATACAAACACATAGTAACTACGTAATACTAATGCTTCTACGTTACAATGCAGATGGTACCAAAAACAACTGCAAGTTGACTGGATTCACACACGGTCAAGTGTCGCTTGGTAAGAAAACCTTCACAACAATAGGTATAATCTACCACGCAGGAGCCACAACCAATGCAGATCACTACACTGCATATATTAAAAAGAAATGTGGATGGTTCGAATGTAATAATAGTACCATTACTCTAAAGCAGAGATTACCAGCAAATCTTACAAACGCTTATTTAATCTTCTTTAAACCAAAATTTAATAACTAATCTGTTCTTCAACATTAACAAAAATTCAATTAAAAAACTATAAACAGTTAGAATACGCCAACAGGTATCTAACTGGCCCAAGATTCTATAACAAACAAACAGATAAATTAATACCACTAAATTGTAACAAAAAATAGACAGTTAGAATACGCCAACAGGTATCTAACTGCTTCAAAAATCTGCAACAAGCCAACAGATAGAACATTAACCAGAAACAACAAGTGAACACTGAAAGCAAACAAACAGACTGTAGCAAAACAAAAAAAGTTATTTTTTTAATCCGACAAGGATATTTTTTTTCCAGATACCCAATGATTTGAAAAACAAACACAGAAACTGAGCAAAATGCACAGTACACTGGTTTGTAAAGTAAATATGAGGGTCGAAAAAAAGCTGAATGTCTCTTATGCAATGTAATAAGTCTTTATAAAATACATACACTAACATGCTCTTTTCTTTTATCACAGAAATTGAAAAAGAATATTTCCTCCAGGTACCAAACTCATGTAAAAAATATATTGAATCTCAACAAATCAAACAGTAAGTATAATTTCAAACATTTGATAGATATGGTGTGATCTATGGCTGTGATATGATGCAGTGGTTGTGGCCAGGGCCTAGAGACTGGGTTTATAGCCTACAGCCTATGGCCTGCGGCCATGCACCCATGACTGTAAGCCCTGGCCACAACCATGGCAGAATATCACAACCACAACCACTGCACCATATCACACCCATGCTACCTTATAACTTCAGTACTTATAACTTCGGTCTTGGGTGCATGGCCCTTGGCCCTTGACCATGCACCCAAGATGCTAGGTCATGGAGACAACCACTGCACCAGATTACACCTATGCTGACTTATAACTTCAGTGCGTATAACTTCAGTCCTGGCCACAACCACCGCAGAATATCACACCCATGCTGACTTATAACTTCACTGCTTATACCCTGCCCACAACTATCTGATAGATGTTGGATTCTATGGGTGTATCTATGGGTGTGATATGCTGCGGTGGTTGTGGCCAGGGCCTAGAGTCCTGGGTGAATGGCCCTGGCCACAACCACCGCAGCATATCATACCCATAGTGGCTTATAACTCATTATCACACCCATAGAATCAAACATTTTAACTGCGGCATATACTCAATGTGCACCCAAGACTCTAGGCCCTGCCCCCAACCACCGATAGATATTCAATTCTAGGGGTGTGACTATGGGTGTGATATGCTGTGGTGGTTGTGGCCAGGGCCTAGAGTCTTGGGTGTATGGCCTACGGCCTACGGCCTGCGGCCATGCACCCAAGACTCTAGGCCCTGGCCACAACCACTGCAGCATATTACACCCATGGTGGCTTATAACTCATTATCACACTCATAGAATCAAACATTTTAACTGTGGCATATACTCAATTTGCACCCAAGACTCTAGTCCCTGCCCACAACCACCTGATAGATATTCGATTCTAGGGGTGTGATCTATGGGTGTGATATGCTGTGGTGGTTGTGGCCAGGGCCTAGAGTCTTGGGTGGCCCTGTCTACAACCACCACAGCATATCACACCCATGGTGACTTATAACTCAGTAGGACACCCATAGATTGAAAAATTTTAACTGCAGCATATACTCAATTTTAAAGTATGCTGACACCACGCGTGCCCTTAGGACAGTTTCAACTTGCCTGCGCACAGCACGGACGGGAATACTATCCTTAGAACACCCCTCATTTTCAGTAATTACGAACATCCCGGACAGCGCAGGCATTGCTAATACATTGGTAGCACCTGCCACCTAAACAAATACAGTATTAGCACTCTTGCACACCAAATAATTCCCCAAAACTGCATTTAGCCTCTGTTCGCCGCTGCGCTGTCGGCGGATCCAAGATGGCGGGCGCATCGGAACAATCTGACGCACATCACGCCTCACTCCAGCCAATCGGTGGACACGCTGCGTGTCCGCGGACATGCCGCGAGCCCATTAGCCAAATGGTGTCCTGCCCGTGGAGCGTACAGGGAAGTGTCTCCGCGGAGCGCAAATAGATATCACTAATTTTTTTAGACCTACTTCTTGATCGTTTTAAAGAAAACTACTGGATGGATTTTCACCAAATATACAAAAGCACGTTTTCGGGACCAAGCCCCTGGTCCTGCCGCAAATTTGGTGAAAATCCATCCAGCGGTTTCGGCTGTAGGCATGCGCAAAGTTTTTCCCCCCATTCAGTCTATGGGAAAAAAAAGAAGTTTATGGACTCCCCCCTATAACTTTTCCCCCCCTGGACCAAACCTCACCAAGAAAATTCAGAGTGGGCCATATATTTTTGGTGAGGATTCGTCCAGGGGGAGCAAAGTTATAAGCTGCCCAAAAAGTGCTCTTCCTATGGAAACATCAACTTAACCATTACGCCTACAGCCCAAACCGCTGGACGGATTTCCACCAAATTTGTGGCACGAGCGGCTGCTTGGTCACAAAAGCGTGCTTTTGCTAATTTGTTGTAAATCAGTCCAGTAGTTTTTTTTTTAAATGACCAAAACGTAAGGCAAAAAAATGAGTGATATCTATGTCTTCTCCGCAGACTCACTTCCCTGTTCGGTCCACGGAATGGCCTCTGATTGGCCAGAAAAATTCACTGACTTTTGCTTGGTCCACTTTCATCGGGATGCAGTGACTGATTGGGTAGTGAGAAAACGTGAAATGCGTCGGTTTTCCTCAAACGCCAGACATCAAAGCAACATTGCACTTGTCAAACTCAACAAACAATCTCTGGGGATGTGAGGGGGATGAGGATGGGATATGGCCATAAGAAGCCAAAAAATGGGTTGTTTCACCCACCGACAGTCCGCGAACACCCCAAATGTCCTGGGACAGTGCTGCGGTGTTCGGGGACACTTCAGATGTCCTAGGACATCTGTACCTATGTTTGCATTACAGGGTTGGGGAAAATCAGTTTTTAGATGGCTTATAACTGTTGCACCACTCAATGAAACTGCATGTAATTTTGCAATTTCATTTTAGAACACATCCGGAATGTTTTTGCAAAGTTTTGTGGGATTCTGTCAAGAGGGGACAAAATTAGAGGGGGGGTCCCAAAATATTGCAAAAGCATATAAATGTGGTGTCATTTGATGATTCTGCACAACATTTGGCAAAACGATTTTGGATCCAGATGTAAATGGTTTTCTAAAGTTTGGTGGGATTTTCTCAAGAGAGGACAAAATTAGAGGGGGGGCTCAACATTTTTAGATGGCTTATAACTTTGTTGCTATTTGACGAATGTGGACAAAAGTTTTGAGAAAGATTATAGACCCAACTTTCAATGTTTGTGTAAAGACTGCATGGATTTTGTAAAGTTAGGGCTAAGTTATATGACTATTGTATGTACATACATTTTGACACAAGTGTCATAATGTAGGTACAAAAAATAGTCATATTCCTTTGGTGACTGAGGTATAGCCTATGGCCGTGGGCAGTAGCCAGATTGTCTGGGTCATGGCATAAGGTCATGACGCTGACAATCTGGCTACTGGCCATGACCACTAGGGATGAAAAATGGGTGTTAAAGTGGCTATGTCTACCTGGTTCCAGCTATGTGGTAAAGTTATTCGAAGGTAGGATAGGTTTGAAAAGGAAAAAAAGTGATTGTGGTAATATGTTCATAGGGTTTTGCAGGCTTCCATGGCAAGGGAAGAGGGGCTGTGTACGGAGCCCCTCCTTCTCTTTCAATGTTGGCTGTCTTGGAAAAGGATTTTCCTTCCTAAAGCGGGATGCCATAAGGTGTTCCGCTGTAGGAAGGATAATCCTTCCTTTTTACAGGAGGAGCCGCAGGCTTCCCGCTATAGGAAGAAACATCTATGTTTTAGCACCCTGGGTTCCCGCTTTGGGAACCAGGGGAGCTAATGGTCTTCATCCCCCAATTCAGGGGCTACAATGGACGATAATGGTCCGTAGCCCTCCTTATTTATTTATTTATTTATTTATTTATTTATTTATTATGCACCAATGCCCGCAGACATCAGGCTGTGTGGTTACAGTATTGGCTGACGAAGATGAGGTGGAGGAAGACAGCTTACTACTTGCTGAGATAGGAACAACCTTTCTGAGAGCATTGCAGTCATTGGATTTTGTGTGGCGGCGCATGGAGGTGGTCCCATAGGAGTACTGACCAGGTAGTCTGCGATTGAGTACAAAATTGCACTCAGTGCATTTCACTTTGGTTGCTTTAGCCTTTGGTACACTCCCAACAGTAACAAAGAACTGGCACACCCATGATTCGATCTTGGTGCAAGAAGTAGGCACTTCCTCTATCTCATCTTCTTGGTCCTCTTCATTGTCTTTGAAAGTACTGCGCTTTTTTTGTTGTGAGGGTCCTCCAGCTGGTGGTGGTGGTGGCTCTTGGGGAGGAGGGATGGCAATAACTGATGCCATTTATAAGATAAATAGCAGTCTTGATAAAATTCTTCCAAGTATGTACTGTGTACTAGATTGCTAATGGATAATGAGTACGAAAAGGAGTAGGAGGTGTGCAAGGGAAATTTTGAAGTTTAAAGTTCGTAGATCAGTAGAAAATGCAGTTCCGAACTGTCTTCGAAGCACGGATACAATCATGAAGTGCAGACGCCTTCGCGCACACGTCAGAATGCCGCGCGCAAGCATATGGTCACGTGGCACTGTCCAGAAGGTCTGCTATGAAGTCAGACATTCCTGGACGCCTACGGATGCAAAATTATTTTAAAAACTTGCAAAAACTGTACAGACGTGTTAAAAATGATGCTACAAGGTGGCAAATGGCAGAGTTTTAAGGTGAAACTTTGTAAATTGGACAACAGTATTGCTTATTGGCCAAGTATGATATTAGTAAGTTGTAGGAAAATCGCATGCACTGGTAAAAACCTATGAAATTCAATGAAAACACTTTATTAAAGGGATGTTATGGTTAAGTTGCACTAATAAAAACCTACGGAATTCAATGAAAAAACTTAGTTAAGGGGACATTATGGTTAAGTTGCACTAATAAAAACCTATGAAATTCAATGGAAAAACATTGTTACAGGGATGTTATGGTTACAGGTAAAACCGAAAAACCTCAGAAATTCGTGAGTTATTTGTAAGCTAAGCAACCATAACTCGAGCCTCCACCGTGCACTGTTAAGAGTAACATCCAGGACATCAAATATGACATCAAAAATGTCATTGATGACATCACTGATGACATCACATATCTGGCTCACTTATTTTGGTTCACTGAAAAATCTAGGCCAGGTGGTTTTATTCACTGACAATCAGAATATTAAAAGGTGCTGTATATCAAAACATTAACCTTGTCGTATGTTCTTAAAATACTTTCCTTAGGGTTTGGTCTCAGCTCATGGTGCACATGCATGGGGCAATAGCAGCCCTCAAACACACAATTCATTTGTAAACAGGAAGATAAACTTTAATGTTATTAACATTTTCTGATGATGCTGTTTCTTTCTTCCTTACTTTAGTTTCCCTGCATGTGCCTCTGATTTATATGCATTGTGGGTCTTCATATGTATTGTTTCTACTAGCACAAGTGTGTAGTAAGTCTTGAATTGTAAGCTAGTTATTACATGTTTAACATTACACAATCACCCCGGACATCTTGTTACCAACATAATAAAAACAACCCCTTGTAGGTAGGGACTTTTCATCAACATTAATTTCACATGTGATGTCATCAGTGATGTCATCAATGACATTTGTGATGTTATCTTTGTCCTACAGGGACATTATGGTTTCACGTAAAACCAAAAAAAACCTGAAATTCGCCAGTTATGGTAAGCTAAGCAACCATAACTCGCGCCACCACGTGCACTGCTAAGACTAACACCCAGGACATCAAAGATGACATCACAAATGTCATTGATGGCATCATGACATCACATGTGCATTTACTTTTCATGAAAAGTCTGTACAAGGGATTCTTATTATAATGTTGACAAAAAGTGTCAAGGATCATTGGAATAAATATCATGAGGTACGCAGTGCATTAAGCAATCCTTTGATATAAATAGCATTCTTTTATGAAGTTGTTTCCCGTATACTAAGCTACTCATGTAGAAAGATAGGCATGTGTGCAGCCTACAAGATGGAGGTGCAATATTCATAATCTTGCCATGTTGAATAGTGAAATGATAAATGCTTTCTTATTAGAGTTTTGCGTACTGTGAAACATGTAATAAGTAGCTAATAAAACCCATTTTCTACATAATTGCATTATTACAGACAAAACACAAAGAGACAACAACACATACAAATATGAGCATGTACAGGAAAAGTGAAGTAAGCAAAAAAGCAGTAGTACTACCAACAATGTTCGTAATCTAACTGATTATCCTCATGCACAGAAATGATTAATGTGCTTTAAAGCTGCTACTTCCCCTATTTATAAGTATCACATGATGTAACTGGACCGTAAGGAAAGTACTGTGAGTACAAAATATATAAATATGAGCATATCCAGGGAAAGTACAGTAATAAAAAAACAGCAGAACTATAAGAAAGTGTTGATAACCTTACTGATTATCTACATGCATAGAAAGCATTGCTGTTTTACAAGCCTGTTCCTTTCCCTATGTATATGTTTCATTTGCTGTGAGTAGACCCTAAGGGAATTACTGTAAACACATATTTGAAGGATAATTCGACAAATATAGTACCTTTTGAATTTTTAGTTCCTTACTGTTGCTGAAGAAAACCATGTGGCCTACACATCGCAGTAAAGGAAAAAAGAGGGAGCCAGACATGTGATGTCATCAGTGATGCCATCAATGACATTTGTGATATCATCTTTGATGTCCTGGGTGTTAGTCATAACAGTGCACAGTGGTGGTGCAAGTTATGGTTGCTTAGCTTACCATAATTGGGGAATTTCAGGGGGTTTTCAGTTTTACTTGGACCATAACGTCCCTTTAAAAAAGTTTTTTTTTTCACTGAATTTCATAGGTTTGTAGTAGAGCAACTTAACCATAACGTCCCTTTAACAACATTTTTTTACTGAATTTCATAGGATTTTAGTAGCGCAACTTAACCATGTTACTGTAACAAAGTTTTTTCACTGAATATAGCTATATAGATAATGTAAATTTGATAAATATTTACTAGGATGCCCTTAGTTTATATACATATGACATAGAACATACTGAACACCCTACCTGCGCTAGTGGGTCTGATATCCTCAGACCATGCACCTGTTCGCGGACGACTCGGACAACATCAACACTAACCAAAAACTCAGGGGGTACCTTACATTGTTATATCATCCAAAAAAAACACTAAACATGTTCAAAAAGCAGCACATAAATAAATTACATTCAATAATAAATAAGAAGTGAAACTGTGTATGTAAGACGCTAACAGTCCAATTACATAGCATGTGCAACATAGTGGAATATACCAAAACACAATAAATATGCCTCCAACAGAATTATCTCACATAAATTGCACAGCAAAAATCAACAGGACACCTATGCAGCAGTAACAGCAAAACTTAGCAAGAAACTAGTGAGTACACTACTTTTATTGTATATATTTATAAACTTTCGGTATTAGGTACACTAAAACTAATATTTATTTTATATACAAATTAATGTCCAGTACTTTGGAATGGCTGGAAGAAAATGTTCCTCGTGATCAAATGAGTGAAGACAGTGATACTAATGGTAGACACTACACTTCTCTGTATAAGCCAATTAATAACCATTACTTTATGTGTACTTAACAAATTCTTTTTTAACAGACCATACAGACATTAAAAATAATATACCAAGAGAGACGTTAGAAAATCCTCTGCAGCGAATGTAGCTAACAATGGATCTGTTAATGAAAAATGTAATTCATATAAAAAAACTGTGTGGAGGACCATGTAAAAGACAACATAAATATCACTGTCCCACATGTACCTGTTCCCCCTCTCCATGTGCCAGCCAACTATCCCCAAAACCTTGTCAGCAAGAAAAACCTTATGATGAGACTACAATCCCTTCCCCTCCTACCACCCATCATGTCCAAACCCCTAATTCCCCTGTATTTGTTTCAGTTTCTGCTTCTCCCTCTCTCTCATAATTTGTATACTTTTATACTATAATAAAATATTAAGTGTGCTATTAGTATATTCCTCTGTGTCTTATTTTTTTTTAAAGGCAGTTAGGGGGTCCACGGACAGCGCAGCTTTCCGGGATGTCCTCATTTAACCAAAATGGGGGTGTCCTAAGGACAGTATACCTGTTTGCACTGTCCTCAATCAAGATGGAAGTGTCCTTAGGACACACAAGATGTCCTGTCTGCAATTAGCAAAATGGGGGTGTCCTAAGGACAATATACCTATTAGAATTGGCTGTAGTCAGAATGGGGGTGTCTGAAGAACACTAAAGACGTCCGCATGTTCGTAGCTATGCAAAATAAAGTGTCCTAAGAACATTCCCCCTGTTCGAATTGTCTGTAACCAGAATGAATATGTCTGTAGAACACATAGCCCGTCCGCCTGTCCGCAAAGTTGTGACACACATTTGTTTTGTTTGGGGACCTGAAAACTGTCTGTAGAACACCCGAACATTGTGCCTGTCCACAACTGTCCGCCGAACGTGTGTCATTAATAAATTAATTCGGGGACTGTAACACTGTCTGTAGAACACCCGCACGCATGCGTAGACCTGACCCCATGCATTTGGTGTACTACGGACAGCCGTCCCATTCGCCAACGTGGCCTCAACATCATAATGTGCCCGCGCTAAGCGTAACAAACACTATCCCCTGACACCTAAACAGTGTTTTTTTCAGCAATCCAAGGTATTTTCCTGGGAAAGTTCAGCCTTGCACATGCCCCGCACTATGTCCCTGGCGATCTGCATAATTTTGGGAATTTTTTGAGCCCTTTCTTGGTGTTCAAAATGTTCGGGGACAGCGTGGGTGTTCGCAAACACATCGAAAAATCTGAGCGTGGGGAATTAAAATTTAAATAGTGTGCCCCATTTCCCCTTTGAGGTTGGCTCTAAGCATAAAAGCAAACATGCCTCGGTTGATTAAACACCTACCAATATTTTGCTGAGGACAAAAAACAGAACTATTTTACCATATTGCCCTAGGTATCAAACCAGAAAAAATTACCTTGTCATATGGAGGTAGTTTCATTACTACCTGAACCGAGTTTTCTAGATCTTTTAACATAGTAGGGGCACTGACATAACCCAAATGCAAAGCACCACATTGCAGGAAAACCAGAAGTGGACTGTTGACCCTAGCCATATCTTGGCAAACTTCTACCATTGCGTGCAAATTGAAATCAAGCACAGTGCGCCACACCGCCTCCACTCCTTTTACATCAAAATTCTTTCCCACATTCCTACATTTTGCATACTGCTCCAAACCATTCACAAACATATCTCCAAGCACCACCACCCTGACTTTCTTCACCTCCGCCATCTTCACTACACACAGCCTCTCTCAATACAAAGCAGAACCTCAACACCTGATTGGCTAATCCTCAAAATACACTCCGATTTCATGCTCGGAAGCCCCGAATGTGGCATGTCCTGTCTGTGAACAGCAGGTCTGTCCGTGGAGCGCGTACGTAACACTGGGGCAGCCCTTCTACCCTTTCCACTTCACTCTCTGCACCATTCCCTCATTAGCTACTGTTAAGCAGTCACACAACCATCCACCAATCACATGCAAGACCTCTACAGCTAACTCCATCATCACAATTCAGCACTTAAGATGTACTGTTGATTACTATGTGTACAATTGTGCTATTACTGCAAAGGGCCTACAGCAACTACTTGTAAACTCTCTAACATTTCTCCTTGCAGATTCATGCACATCCACATGCATGAACACAAAGTACAGGTATGAATATTTTTTGCACAGTACATCATACATGCCAACATTCCGACACACCTGGGAGGCACATTTCCTCCGAAAAATCAGGAGACAACATTTATGTCATAAGAATGCATTGGGCAAAGATGTATTTTTGGCAGGAGAACGTGAAAAATAACAATATTTTTCACTGAAAAATGGGGAGTCTCCCGGCGAAATCGGGAAGATTGGCATGTATGGTACATGTACATCTCTTGTATAAATGCATCGAAACAGAGTAACTGCCACTTACCCTGTGTAACCTGTCAAACAAGCTTACTGTCATTTCTCCCATCTGCTATGATCAAGTGTCACTTGCAAAGTTGTCTGCTCTCCAAATTTGTATTTACCCATATTATTAACTGCAAAGTGCAAACTGTTATTTTCTTCATTCTATCATTTCTGTAACCACTGACGCATATTTACAATCTCCTTTCCATACATTATGCATATATCACATACATTCTATCATTTCAACTTCCTTTACAAATGACTATATTAGTAATCAGACACAACACACACAGCTATCTAACAAAGTGCCATTTCATTTTAAAAGATGGCAGAAATAAGAGTATAATTATGGAAAAAAAGCTTTCTAGTGTGTTATAAAATTACACGCAGCCAGGATGAGTACATGCATCTTTATGTATGCACACACATTACCAATATCATTTGAAAGGCTCCCAGCTGAAACAATGCCACTGCCTCTACAACTGTTCTTACAATTTACACAGCTCTCTCATTCCAGCTGATTGCCCATTCCGATCTACATTTCACAATAGCATTCAACTATGCACAGGTGCAGACATATATATCACATCATCTACAACTATGTACAGTGTTGTAAAGCAAGACATACAACATCTCCCCCCTTCTCTTCAGTCTGCAACATAAGCACCAAGTCGTTCCTTGCAGCTCTTACTTTATTTCAGACTCTCCCATCTCCAAGCACCACAGAATCACCCAGTACTTCAGTAATCACCCACTGAGTAATACACTGCTGACCCCATCAAATCCTTCTGATTTATTTCCCACACCTTCACAAATACATACATTGCATACTTTTCCATGCAGTTCCTGCCATTTACCCTGCAACAATAGCAAACAGAGAATATGATTATTTCTTCTATCTCCTTAAGAAGCCAAGTGTGCTCTGTATGCTTATTATTGTACTCATTTATAAAGCACATTCAACTAACAGATTCTAAATAAAATACAGAGAATGCACATCGGCAAAGAAAAGTACATGTGCATGCTATGCACAGTTATCAGAAAGCACTACTAATGCAAAAACAAAGAAATCCATGTCTAGATTAACAACAGTGCTATTAACACACATATTTACTTGCAGTGAAGACCACTCTCCTGAAAAGCAGAGGCGTCTGAAGTACGAATGAGAACTCAGAAGAAACCTACTCTTTTCATCCAAAAAAGTAAGTGCAATACTGCCATAATGTTCTAACTGTTACTCAAACACTGTAGAATTCTAGTATTCTAGAACAAACAATTGTATTAACCCTGCAACATTAGATTCAGTATTGGTGCTTCCCCTCACCAGCTCCATACTTTCTATTGCAATCTGAACACCAGTATAGTAACACGAAAATATAAGAATAACCTACCCAACCTGATGTAGCAGCCCATTGCACAATCACACACCTCTACATACATCCTTACCATCATACTCAGAAAATCATGCACAAAGCACACATACACTGCAAAAAATCACAACCCACACTTTCTTTTTTTCTCCAACAGACCCCAAAGAATGCCTACCAAAAAGCAATTCCGTAGAAAGTAACACAAAAGTAAACAACATCAAACTAAGCATCCACCTCTAGCAGCAGTGTATGAAAAGTTCAAACAAAACAGCTAATACAAGCTTTCAGTATAGAAACTTTGCCTGATCTTTCAAAATGTAAAACAAAACAGAAAGAGATTAACAAGGCTGCAGCTACCACTAGTGCTAACACTGCACCTATAAATCTTGAAAAAATTATTTTCCAAAAAATGTTCTGCCACAGAGTCCTTCAGAACCTTATAAAAACAGGAGAGAAATCAAGCACAACCCTTAAAGCCTACCGTAGAAAATGTATCCTAGTAGCTCTTATAGACAGTGCAATCCTTCTCAAAAGGAAATTATTTATTTTAGTTTTAAACAGAATGAAACCACTAACAAAATTAAGTACTAAACTACAAAAAAAGACTACTTAATAAATGGAATATCGACAAAGAGAAGTTCACAAACATCTGTGGTGGTGAATGGAGTCACACCACGAGCACAGAACCATATTTCAATGAAGAAGCATACAAACAAAAGCAAACAAATCCAATTGCCACACATAGCAGTGGACAAGGGTATGAAAAACGTAATAATACCATTATGAAACAAGAAATGCTTCTCACAAAAATATTCACAGAAAACTCTATCACCTGTCCATTCCACTGAACCAGTCTACAAATGGCCGTGCACATCAAAAAATCTTTCAAATCTTTACGACAGTTTCTCAATCAGTATGTGAAAGGCAAAGACAAATTGAAAACTACTACAAAAATATGGACCCCTGTCCAGTGCGCAAATACACAGGACTACAAGGACATTCATTAGCCTGCATTTGTGGACCTATTTGCAGAAGCACCTTCCACCATATCAAAATGAAATCAACACATTATTCAACTATAAGAAATATGGTCCATAAACTGTACTATGCCAAAAGTCCTGTTTTAGCACTAACCAACTTAAATAACAATCTGCATGGTACAGCCAAACAACTACTCGAAGAAATAGAGCATATCCAGAAAAATATTTTGGAATTGAAAGCCACTTACAAAATGCATTAGATTTACAACAGACTAGCAACGACTGTACAGATGGCAACCTTCTTTTACACACATACAAAAAAGAAATATTAAAGTTTAAAAGTACATCTGCTGAAGTACCAAACTGTGTGTGTGTGTTTCCACAGGACTTTTTATAAAAATAGCACAAAAACTGTAGACATAATGTACAAAATAGAAGACAATGAAGATTCCGAATGGTTAAAATTAGCTATGTATCTTATAGCAGAAAACAAATTCGAGATTACTGACCCCTTAATACTTTGCAGTTACTGCAATGCAAAACTTCACAACAACCAAACACCTTCACGTGCTATCACAAATAACTTGGAATGATTCCCATTACCAAAACCCCTGCAACAACTCAACTTATATGAAGGCATCATAATTCAAAATGTGCACTCATTTCAAGCAATAATATGCCTTCAACCAAAAACAATAAAACTACCTCACTCTGAATTAGTGAAAGGCATTTGTGGCAAAGTAGTTTATTTGCCATTAGATCTCAAAGAAAATGTACACACTCTGGGAGTGCAGCATCCAATAGATCAATCTTTAATTATCTTAGTAAATGGCGTACCTACAGAAGACAAAACAATTTGGCAACAACTCATGGACTTACATAAAGTTAGACAAGCCTTGCAATATCTAAAAGACACCAATGAATACTACAGAGAAATTAATATTGAAGAAAACCTGAGAGAAACCACTGAAATAATTCAAGAGTCATCAGAAACTGATCAATTTCAACTTCTAGATCCTGCTACAGAATCCAGTATTTTAGACCATTATACAATTCACCCATAACACTCTAAAGATACCATAGATGATGCACTGGAAACGTACCAAATGCCAAATCAAAGGTTCTCCAATCAGCATATGGGAAAAAAGTATAGAAGCACGTGTCTTTCTTCTACACTGTCCTACTGGAAAAGGAGGAAGGTGCGATGATAGACCCACACAAATAACAGCATCAGAATACCGTTCTTTACGAATGTATTCTGAAGGACCCAGATTCCGATAAAATGTGTAACACATATTCTACCTTATCTTTGAAAGAGAACTAGCAACTATATGCTACGGAGTAGCACACACATTGAAATCAGCTACCCATTTTCAAAATATGTACGGACTTACTACAAAAAGTGCAAGAAAAAGATGAGATTTTACAGTCAAGAATTAAAAATCTTTTAGCAAACATGCGTGGTACAAAAGAATACTGGTTCCGACGTCACAGAGATATATGCTGTATGATAAGAACCTTGGCCGACCCACTTGGTATATGACATTAAGACGTGCAGAATATGCATGGGAAGATTTACACAATTTCCTACGCATAGCAAACAAAAACAAAACAAACATAGATATAAAAACACCAGGAGAACTCTGCTCTCTAGATCCTGTGAATGTATCAAGATATTTCCATCATCGCTTCATTGCTATGCTACACTTCATTTGTAATAAAACTTTTCCCCTTGGAGAAGTGCAACACTTCCTTTGGAGAAAAGAATAGGAAGCCAGAGGACCACCATGCTTTTGTCGATTAAAGATGCTCCTAAATTTTGTCAGGATACTGATGCCACTGTTTTGCAGTTCATCCAAAATATGTCACTTGTGAAATCCCTTCACAAACAACACATAGTGACCTTCATGCACAAATCGTACAATTTCAAAGACACAAATGTGGGAAATATTGTTTTCGTAAATATAAAAACAAAGGGAAATACTACACCAAATGCCGCTTTGGTTTCCCATACCAGTTTCAACAACAGGTCAGGTAAACAACTTCATGTCTTCAGTTAGACATAGTGTCAAAGGTAAATCACATATTACATAAAAAGAACAGAAGAATCAAAATACATCAATGATTACAATGCAATCATTGCACTCCTATGGAATGCAAACATAGATGTGCAGTACATTGCAGACAATTCCACTGAAGTTGCACAATATGTAACAGCCTACTTAACCAAAGCAGAGTAAACAGAGCTTCACGACCTCTGGGATGACATATCATCTGACAAAACACTATCACAGAAATTGTACAGCTTACGCATAAAAATGCTCTCTCATAGTGAATGTGGCTGCTATGAAGCTGCAGACCGTAAAACCGTTTCTGTCTTGTTTTGAAAATCTGACAATATACTGTGGTTAAGTCTTGGTCCTGCTAAATCTAGAAAAAGAGTTCTCAAATCATATGAGGACATAGAAACAATAGTCAAAAATGATCCTAACAGCCAAGACATTTTGAAAAACAATTTACCAGACACACACTACCCAAACAGGAGTACTGCTTTGGAAACAAGATGACTCTGCCATGTAGCCCACAACTTTACATACAAAAATAATATTAAACCAGATGGAAAGCAATGTAGATACAGAGTACAGTTGTGAAGACAGCTTAATGAAACTTACCAAAAGCAGCTTAATTAATCATATCAAATTGTCATTAAGAACTCAACATAAAGAACTGTATTACATGTCCCTGCTACAACTTTTTAAACCATGGAGAAAAGAAGAAGAGTTACTGGATACGTATGACTCCTATGAAGACGCTTTCAAAGCAAATGAAACCACTATAACAGACGTAAACTATACACAGTACCAAACAATGTTGCACAACGAACAGCAACAGGAAGAAGAACTCCAGGCCCATCTAGATGTGGACACTCCTGACAGTAGTCAACCTTCTGTAATAGGAAGCCAAGAACCACTTGGACAGCCACTAATGGCAAATGAGGCAGAATTAACCATGACAGAAGTAGAAAACACCATGTGTAAGTATGAGAAATCTACAGAAGACTGTCAGACTTGCTGTGTCATGAAGAGTAATAGGGCCTCTGTCCCCAAGTTCCCACAAAGAGATAGAATACACTCTTTGTGCGAGCCTTGAAGCCACAGGTGTTGGTGTTGTTTGCACAGGAATCAGGTGCCGCTGAAGACCCCAAGACTGTGGGAAGGAAGGCAAGTTTAGCACAAGCAGGCACAGTATACAGAAATGCAGGCACGAGTAAATAACTGAAGTGTTCTTACCTAAGTCCTGTAAGACTGTCCTGGTATCGGTTTTGTGGTGCAGGGGGTGCGCAGTGAAGTTCCTGAAGCCGGCTGAGCCGACTGCAACCACCTGGTTGATTCATGGCACAGTGTAGGGCTTGAATGTTTGAGCGTGATCCGTGACAGATTAGGGCAAGGCAAAGGCAAGTCCAAAAGCACTCCGAGGTCAATGCCAGGTGAGCAGGGAAAAGTCAACAAACCAGGGAGTGTTTCGGGGGCAGTCCGGTATACGTTGTCCAAGGTCAAAATCCATGTGGTCTGTGCCGGTTGAAGTAGTAGTACAAAAAGGAGCGAGCAAAGAAGTCTGTGATCCGTAAGCCGAGGTAGTAGAATGCGGGTTGAGGCAGTAGTACAAAGGAGTTAGCAAGGAAGTCCATGATCCGTAAGCCGAACTGATGCTGAACAGCGATACGAACAACAGCTTTGAAGCAACAAGCATTTCGAACTGGCCGGCTTTATGCATGGCGGTTCCCGATCACGTGCAGGGGGCGAGACACGTGACCGGGAAAGCGTCCCGTAACCAGGAAGTCAATGCGAACGGGTCCTCCTACCCGATCGCAGTCTCCAGGGAAGTTGCCAATGGAAACGGTGGTTCCAGCGAGGATGACCAAGGCCCCTGCGTTGCATGAAGGAACACCGCTTCCCCTGCACCACGGGTAATCTAAAGCCCTGAACTGCCTGCAGCATGGGGAGTCTAGAGTTACTGCTGGTCGGGGAATTGTCAGGAGTGGAGGGGCTGACATCCCGGTCTGTAGTGGTTTGGACGTTCTGTCTGATAGGAAGCGAGCTGGTATGCCTCCCGCGCATGACAGATCCCCCCTAATGGCCCACGTCCACGTGGGCAGGACGGATGGGACAAATAAAAACAAGAAACCAGACGAGGGGCATGGACGCCAGCCGCAGGGACCCAACACCTCTCCTCCGGACCATAACCTACCCAATCCACCAAGCACTGGAGACCACCCCTGACCACACGGGAACCCAGAATATCCGCGACCTCATACTCCTCCGAACCTCCCACAGAGATAGGACCAGGGGAACCCCTCAGATGGGTAGGAGTGGGACAAGGTTTCAAGAGGGAAGAGTGAAACACGGGGTGAATGTGCCAAGAGGCAGGTACCGCCAGGCGAAAGGCCACCGGGTTGATAACCTTAGCAATCCTATAGGGATCAATGAAACGGGGCATCAACTTTCGACAGCCGGCAAACGGAGATGCCGGGACGAAAGCCAAACCTTGTCACCCACAGAATAGGAAGGAGCCTCCACCCTGTGTTTATCAGCCGCTGCTTTCGTGGACACCTGAGCCTCCCGGAGATGTGCAAATGTACGAGCATGAACGGTCGATAGATCACGAGCACAAGCCACAGCAGCTGGGTTGTCGGAACCGGTGTAATCAGGGTGGGGCAAGGTGCGAGGATGCTGACCGTAGAGGACATAGAAAGGAGAGGAACCAGTAGACGAGTGTTGGGCATTAATATATGCGAACTCTGCAAGATGTAAGACATTGTATCATGACTGTTGGTGCTGCAGGATGAGGCATCGTAAGTACTGTTCCATGGACTGGTTCACCCTCTCGGTCTGGCCTTCCGTTCCCGGATGATAGTCGGAGGAAAACCTAGAATCGATCCCTAGGAGACCAGTAAGAGCTTGCCAGAACCGAGAGGTGAACTGGGACCCCCTGTCCGAGATGATTACCGTAGGCAAACCAAAGAGGCAAAAGACTGCATTAAAGAAAAGATCAGCTAACACAGGAGCTGAAGGAATGCCTGAGCAGGGGACAAAGCGAGCCACCTTGGAAAAGGAATCAACCACCACCAATATGGTGTTGTAACCCTTGATTCCAGGGAGGTCCATCACAAAGTCCATTGTAATCGTGTGCCACGGCCTAGGGGGAACGGGCAACGGATGTAATAGCCCGAGTGGGCGCCCGCGGCTATGTTTGCATTGGGCACAGATTGCACACGTGTTAACATAACCTTCCACATCCCGTTTCATGGACAGCCACCAACACCATCGCTTAAGGAGTGCCAGCATTTGTTTTTGGCCTGGATGACCATTAATAACGCTGTCGTGAGACCACTCCAAAGCGAGGTTGCGAGTGTCTGTTGTGGGTAAAAATAACTTTTTTTGAACAAAGGGCAACCCCTCATGTATCACTGGATCCCACTCGGAGACTTGGTCAGGGTGTTGTGACACCCACATGTGGATGGAGGAGAGAAGGGACAGTGGTGGTGTGCAAAGACAGATGACGTGTTGTTCCAACAAGGTGTCAGCGAACACGGGCAGAGAGACCCCCCCCGGGAGAACGAGAGAGTGCGTCAGCCTTCACATGGGACAAGCCAGAACGATGCCTGATCTGAAAATCATAAGCTGTGAAGAACAAATGCCACTGCACCTGACGACTATTGAGGCACTTCAGCGAAGCCAAATCCTGGAGGTTCCTATGATCTGTGAGCACCGTGACCTGATGTTTAGCACCCAACAAGTGATGTCGCCAGACTTGAAAGGCATCCTTGATAGCCAGCAATTCTTTCTCCGTCACAGTGTAATGGCTTTCAGCAGGAGAGAATTTCTGAGAATGAAAAGCTACTGGATGAAGCAGACCAGAGGAAGGGCATTGTTGGGATAGCACGGTGCCTAGAGCTAAAGAGGATGCATCCACCTCCGCTATAAAGGGGAGTTCTGGATCAGGATGCCTTAAAACGGGGGCAGTGGTAAATGCTGATTTAAGTGCATCAAAAGCTTGTTGATGTTCCTCCAACCACAAAAAGGGGACATTAGGACTAGTCAATGCCGTAAGTGGTGCCACGAGGGAGGAAAAACCCTGAATAAACCACCGGTAGAAATTAGAGAAACCCAGGAATGATTGTAAGGCCTTAAGGGATATGGGTCGTGGCCACTCCAGGACGCATCGGACTTTGGACTGGTTCATGGCCAAACCTCCTGGGGTGATATGGAACCCCAGGAATTCCACATGATCGGTATGGAATTGGCATTTCTCGGGTTTAGCAAAGAGGGCGTGTTAGCGAAGACGAGACAGTACCTCGCGAACATGTGTCACATGCTCCTTTGAATGAGGTGTTCAATGATCTGCTAGATGCATACGTCTAGCAGATCATTGAACACCTCATTCATAAAGCGGTGGAATGTGGCTGGGGCGTTACACAGCCCGAACGTCATGACGACATATTCAAAAAGGCCGTACCATGTACAAAAGGCCGTTTTCCATTCGTCTCCGGGGTGAATCCTGATCAGGTTATATGCACCTCGGAGATCGAGTTTGGTGAATACAGTGGCATGGCTCAATCGATTCAATAGGGGGGTAATGAAGGGTATCGGGTACCGATTCTTTACGGTTATGGAATTCAAGCGGCGGTAGTCCACACAAGGATGCAAGTCACCCTCCTTCTTAGGGACATAAAATATAGGGCTAGCCGGCGGGAACGTGGAAGGGCGTATAACACCAATTGTCAGGGCCTTCAAGATGTATTCTTTCAGGGCTTTCTCTTCCGAAGAAGACAAGGAGTAGATTCGGCCTGAGAGGATAACGGAATCGGGGACTAAATCAATAGGACAATCGTAAGGCCGGTGTGGGGGAAGGACTTCAGATGACCCCTGGTCAAAAAACGACTGGAAATCTCGATACTCAACAGGAACCCCCATCGCTGTTGCCCCTATTAGATGGGACTCGGCAGGGAATGAAGCATTGTCCCCCAAGGTAAGTTGAGCAATGGCTCCTAAAGCCTGTGACAGAGACTCAGTGCCATCAGGTGCGGAGAGACAGTAGCTCTGACACAGCTCAGACTCGAAATGGACTTGTCCCGTCCTCCAATCTATCAATGGATTATGTTCTTTCAGCCATGGAATGCCTAATATCAGGCCGAACTGTGGCATTGTAATCAGGTCAAACGTGATTGTTTCTTGGTGAGTGTTGTGTATGTTGAGCGTGAGTGGAGCCGTCTGCTGCCTAATTGGGACAGAAATCAGGGCTGTGCCATCCACCGCCTGTACAGGTTCAGGATGATGTTTGTTGACCAATGAGAGGTTCAGGGATTCCGCCAACTTGATGTCTACATAATTGCCCATGGCGCCTGAGTCCATAATGATGGAGACGGAATGGACGATGTCAGGGGCGATGGTTAACGTAGCTTGGACAACCACTGGCCTGGTACGCCCAAAGGCAGGGGCTATATCCGAGGGTGCAGGAGTATTGCTCGACCCAGCCCTCGGGTCTAGGTTCGAGCATCCCGAAAAACCGGGTTCCTCATCTTGGGGCGTCGGGGACAGGTCTTTACAAAGTGCCCATTTAACCCACAGTAATAGCATGCATTATCAGTCCGTGAACGCTCCCTTTCTAAAGGAGGGATTGGGCTCTGGATTCCCCCTATTTGCATGGGTTCCCCGACTGTTTCTGTGGAAGGAGAGGCCTGAGCCGTATTAGCAAAACCAGCCTCAGATCTGCGCTCAGAACGGCTCAGATCCACCAATTCGGTATGTTGAGTAGGCAACACCCAAGACTCTAGGCCCTGGCCACAACCACTGCAGCATAACAGACCAATAGAAAGAAACACCTACCAAACAACCACAACCCAAAAACATAATACATCCACCTCAAAACTATGCACTTCAATTAACATTCTAAAAAATAATTACAACCAACGTACAAACTCTTCAATACATACCCTCTTCACCCAACGCTCTGCATCCAACATTCTAGGCCCAGGCCACAACCACCACAGCATAACACACCCAAAGAAACAAACACCTACCAAACGACCACAACCCAAAATCATAATACATCCACCTCAAAACTATGCACTTCAATTAACAATCTAAAAAATAATTACAAGCAATGTACAAACTCTTCAATGCATACCCTCTTCACCTAATGCTCTTCTAACGACCCAAAACCAACATCATACTAAAATAAAATAGCGAGCAGTGCGCTCACGCAATCCAACAAACAAACTAACACACATCATCTCACTATCCTATAAACACTATTACACTACTACCAATCCGTACTCATATTTTTGAAAACATATCCCCTAAGCAGCCCACATACCCCAAACAAAATGTTTGGTAGCATTGTAGAGTTATGCTGCAGTGGTTGTGGCCAGGGCCAAGAGTCTTGGGTGTAGGCCTACGGCCTTCGGCCATGCACCAAGACTCTAGGCCCTGGCCACAACCACTGCAGCATAACAGACCAATGGAAAGAAATACCTACCAAACAACCACAACCCAAAAACACAATACATCCACCTCAAAACTATGCGCTTCAATTAACATTCTAAAAAATAATTCCAACCAACGTACAAACTCTTCAATACAAACCCTCTTCACCCAATGCTCTTCTAACGACCCAAAACCAACATCATACTAAACTAAAATAGCCAGTAGTACGCCCAGTGTCTAGTATGTCCGCAGACAACCACGGTGACAGCGTACACCGTGAACACATCACGGCCTTCTTCCACCTAAACACATACAGCATTTGACCCATCTCTTATTCCCCACCCTCTCCAAGCACTCATAGACACCAACACACTCCCCAAAATTGGATTTATGCTCACTTCCAGCGCATGTCCGTGCATCCAATATGCGGGTGCATCAAAACAATTTGACGCACTTCAGGCTTCGTCGCAGCCAATCATAGAGCACGTTGCATGTCCGCGGCAAGCGGATTATCAGAGGGAACAGGGAAGTGTGTCCGCGGAGCGGACATAGATATCACTAATTTTTTGAGACCTTCTTTTTGGGACACATTTTCACAAAATTTACAAATGCATGCTTTTGGGACCAGGCCGCCGCTCCTGCCGCAAATTTGGTTTGTTTGTTTGTTTTTTTGGTATTTATTATGCGCACCGGACCCTGGGGTATAAGGGCGCAGAAAGTAAGAATATGTACAGCTTAGAGCATAAGTTACAGGTTACAGTTACAAGTTACAGAAATTACCAGTTACAGGTGCAAGTTTACAATACAAGTTTACAATCGTATGGTGCAGATGCTGTGTAGCAAACAGGCGTAAGCATTATCATAGGTTCAATTAGCAGTTACTGTCGTTAGCCACTTAATTACAATTTGCCTGAATTTGGAAAAAGAGTGTTCTAGCCTCGCGCTAGTGGGTAATTCGTTCCACAATTGAGCAGCTTTGACTGGGAAGCTAGCTCCGCCTATGGTGGTCAGTTTAAAGCGTGGTACTTGTAGGTGATTGGTGTAGGCAAGTCTGGTTTGTCTTGTGGGGTGTGATCTGGTGAATCTGTCCTTTAGGTATTGAGGGGCTTTGTTATGTAGAGAATTGTGTGTGAGAGATGCAGTTTTGAGTCTGATTTTCTCATGGGTGGAGAGCCATTTGTGTTTCCTTCTTATTGCTGTAATGTGTTCTCTCCTGGGGATGTTCAATGCTGCTCGGAGGGCCTTATTTTGCTGTATCTGGATTTTGTTGATGATGGATTTAGTGGCTCCTATGTATAGTGCGTTACAATAATCTAGTTTAGAGATGATAAGGGCTCTGGCTAGTGTTAGACAACTGTGCTGGGAAAGGAATTGTTTCCCTGCTCTAATGAGCTTACATGTGTAGGCTGTTGAGGAAGCTAGGGAGTTTACCTGTTTGGAGAATGATAAGGTAGAATCAAGGTAGATCCCTAATGTTTTAACTTCTTTGGTAACTTGTATGCAGTTCCCATCTATGGTAAAGGAGGAGTAATTTGTGCTTAGTTTATTGATGAGGGGTGCGGTGCCTAGGATAAGAAGCTCAGTTTTATCATCGTTCAGGCATAGGCCATGGGTTGCCATCCATGCCTGAACGATGCTGTATATTTTGTTCACCATAGCTAGATCTTTTTCGTAAACCCCTGTGAGTGGGAGGAGGATCTGGGTATCGTCGGCATAGTTAGTATACGTGATACCCAGATGGTCCAAATCATCAAACAGGGGCTTAGTGAATATGTTATATAGCGTTGGTGAAACGCATGATCCCTGTGGCACACCGCAGGTAATAGGGATGGGGTCTGCAGCTGCTGTAGGTGAGAAAACCCTCATGGTGCGGTCACTAAGGAAGGATTGTATCCATGCTATAGCCTCAGTGGAGAAGTGTGCTGCTGAATCTAGGTGGTTACATAGGACTTTATGGTCCACTAAATCAAAAGCGGCCGATAGGTCTAGTAACAGGAGGAGTGCTGGTTTTCCAGAATCTCGTACTTTGTCTATTTGGGCTTTCAGGTCAATCAGTGCAGTTTCTGTGCCGTGAAGAGGGCGGAAGCCAGATTGTCGGGAGCCTAATAGTTGGTTTTGTTCCAGGAAGTTCTGGATTTGGATATATGCCACCTTGTCCAGTATCTTCAAAAGGAACGGAACCGTAGTAATAGGTCTATAATTAGTGGGTATAGTGGGGTCTAGAGTAGCCTTTTTTAAGAGTGGGAGCACCCAGGACTCTTTTAAGTTACTGGGGATAATGCCTGTGGTAAAGGAGGCATTAATTAACTTAGTGATAAATGGTGCTAGATCTCGTGCGGCATCTTTGATGAGTTGTGCTGGACATAAGTCTCCTTTGCAGTTGGACGGTTTTAGACCGAGTATTGCTTTCTCTACTTCTAGTATGGAGACTTTGGAGAAGTGGAATTGCGTAGTGGGTTTGGAGTTAGGAAGTGTCTTAATAGGCGGTAATATATTGGGTGCTAAGGTCTCGCGTTTTAGTTCTATTTTCTTTTGGAGGTTTCGGACTTTGTAGAGAGGGCTTGCTGGATTTCAGAGCACCACTTTTTATCTTTAAGACAGTTATCTTGAGGTGTTATTGGGTTTTCCAGTTCTCGGAGTATGGCGAACAGTTCTTTTGTACTTGATTTGGCTTGTGTGATTCTGTTATTGTAGGTCTCTTGTTTAGCTAGGATGATTTCTTTTTTATAATGAGAAGAGATGTTAACTAGTTTCAGTTTATTTTCTGGACTGGGGTTAGTTTTCCACGTATTTTCCCATTTCCTTTTTTCTAATCTCAGATTTTTTAAGAGAGGGGTGAACCAGTTGTTCAGGTGGCTCTTTGGCTTGCTGTTTCTGAGCTTGAGTGGTGCGATGTCGTCAAGGGTTTTGTTCATGATGTTGTTAAATTCTTCCACTAGGCTGTTAGGGTTAAGGTTGTCAGGTAGAGCGTCCAAAGTGGGCATGATGCCGGGGAGTAGTTTGTCTAATGTCATGTTTTTTTTGTTTCTGGTAAGTGCAGGAGGTGCACACGGTTGTTGCAGTTTGGGGGTGGTAGTGTCCAAGGAGAATGAAATTAGATGGTGATCTGACCAGATTTGGGGTGAGATGGTGAGAGTGGCTATATTGCAGTTGTGGTCAGCAATCCAATCAAGGGTTCTCCCTTTGATATGGGTGGGCTCAAGCACTCTTTGTGTGTAACCCAGTTCTGTTAGGGTGTTGGAAGCTGCTGTGGCTTGTAAGTCGTTGATATCATTAAAGCCAATATTGAGGTCACCTAGTAGTATTGATTGAGTAGTATCTTTAAGGTTTTCTGATAGGATGGTAGTTAAGTCTTCTATGAAATTCTTGATAGGACCTGGAGGTCTGTATATCAAGTGAAGGTTAAGAGTTTGTGAGTTAGCTGTGGGTGTCTTGGTGGACATTATCTCACAAGATTCAATGGTTGGTGAGGGGGTGAGTCTCATCCCGAGTTTAGTTTTGACGATGATGGCTAGTCCGCCACCTCGAGCTCCGCACCTATCCGATCTGAGGATAGTATAATTGTTGGGCACAGCTAGGGATAGTGCTGGGCCTGATGCCTCATGCAGCCAAGTTTCTGTAATGGCTAGGAAGTCGTAGTCTTCTGTCAAGATAACTTCAGATATTTCTATGGCGTGGGCGACTAAGGATCTAGCGTTTATTAAGGCTCCTTTGAATTTAGGTGTGTGGTTAGGGTGTGTAGCAGTATTTATTGCAGCATTAGGAGTGGCATTTGTTTCTTTGTTTGTTTGGTAGTTGTTGTACTTAATGTAGTTATGGGTGAATGGTTTGCGAGTGGGTTCCTTTTTGGCTCGAATGGTGTTAGTTTCATATTTGATGAGTGGATCAAAGATTCTGGGTAGTCTTGCTCGTAGTCTTAGGTTTCTGTCAGCTATGTTACATTGTGTAGTGGATTGTTGTGTTGTGGTTGCTATAAGAGGCGACATGGTGAGATGTTCCCATGGGGCGAGTGAGGAGGCCAGGTATACTAGATAGGATAGTATAAGGAGCATTGTATAATGTGTGAGCGTCCTGTATCTAGATAGATGGCTAGAGTTATAGTTTTGGGTAGAGTGCAGGCAGAGTAGCTGCTAAGTCTGCTATGTTGTTATCTAGTGTGTGAAGTCAGGCACATAGTGTTAAGTTGCAATGATCCTAGGGCGCAGACAGATGGCAGTATGGTGTATATATGGCCATGGGCAACACAATTGCTATGGTCTATGAGCGACCAAAGGGCACAATGCAATTACTGTGGTCTATGGGCGACCAGAGGGCACAACGCAATTACTGTGGTCTATGAGCGACCAGAGGGCACAACGCAATTACTGTGGTCTATGAGCGACCAAAGGGCACAACACAATTACTGTGGTCTATGAGCGACCAGAGGGCACAACACAATTACTGTGGTCTATGAGCGACCAAAGGGCACAACACAATTACTGTGGTCTATGAGCGACCAAAGGGCACAACACAATTACTGTGGTCTATGAGCGACCAGAGGGCACAACACAATTACTGTGGTCTATGAGCGACCAAAGGGCACAACACAATTACTGTGGTCTATGAGCGACCATAGGGCACAACACAATTACTGTGGTCTATGAGCGACCAGGGGGCACAACACAATTACTGTGGTCTATGAGCGACCAGAGGGCACAACACAATTACTGTGGTCTATGAGCGACCAAAGGGCACAACACAATTACTGTGGTCTATGAGCGACCAAAGGGCACAACACGGTTGCGGCGGCATTAGTGAGGCGCGGCGCGATATGTTACATGAGAGCAGTAGCAATAGCATAGTGCACATAAGTAACAAATAGTTAGCAAGAGTGAATTCACCAAGTTTGTATGTTTATACTAGCAGAAAGCCGTAGACATTCACATGAGGACCGTAGGGTAGACTAAGCGACTAGGGTGTTATGCTTTACTCACAGTGGGTTGAGTCCAGACAATGCAAGTAGAGAGTACTGCTTCCTCCTCGGCATAGCGGAGGCTGTCCCACGGTTAGATTAGTCTCTTTTTCTGTGGGGTCCGTCAGGAAACCTTCTTGCTCCTTCAAGGAAAGGTCTCGACTCTGTACTGGATTCTCCAACACAGCTGAATGTTTTGGTCGGAATGTAGATTTGGCATTGCGCTCACATGCGCTAAACAGGGGCAAAACAGGGCCTTGTACTGGCCTTTGACTGGCCGCCGGCTATTCCGCCTGCCGGCGGAAGTTCGAGTTTAAAATAACTCGTTGCTAGGCGACCGGGGGAAGCATCGCGCCCGACATTTTGTTTCAGGAAGGAAATGTCGGCGCGGTGCGGTGCGTGCCCAGATGGGTCACCGGTGCTTGTCTTCATGTGGGGGCGCAAGAGAAATTTGTCTCCATTCAGTCTTTGGGAAAAAAAAGAAAATTTGGGTCCCCCCATCACTTTGCCCCCCCGTGGACCAAACCTCAACAAACTTTGCAAAAAAATGCAAAAAAATGTCAGAGTGGGCCATATACTTTTTTGCAAAGTTTGATGAGGATTCATCCAGGCTGAGCAGAGTTATAAGCCACCCAAAAAGTGCTCTTCCTATGGATTTAGCAACTTAACCATAACTACACAGTCGCTACCGCGGGCTGTGTAATATATACATACGTACACACAGGATGATATTACAATATGAACATTCCGACAGTAGAAATGTTTGAGGATATATTTTTATGGAAACATAGTTATTAACAGCCAAGAAATTCAGTGAAAAAAGTTGTTAAAGTAGCATTATTGTTACAAGTAAAACCGAAAAACCATTTAAATTCACCAATTATGGTAATCTAAGCAACCATAACTCATGCCACCACCGTGCACTGCTAAAACTAACACCCAGGAGATTAAAGATGACATGATAACCATAATGTCACTTTAACAAAGTCTTTTCACTGCATTTCATAGGTTTTTACAAGTGCACCCTTAATACGCTACAAGTTCCTTATATTATACTGACCCCCAATGTAGCAGCTGTAGAGTCTGCAGACAGTACGAAGGTTTACGGACATCATGTAGCATTCACAAAGCCCAGAAGCACAGGGCAGAATAGAACTAGTTCTAGCTATCAACCAACAAACACATATACAGAAAACAACTTTACTTATTTTTAATAAGCACCCAAATATACCTTTTTATACAAATGATTACTTGTAAATATAAAAATGATTTTGTATTTATAACACACAATATAATGGAATGCACCAAGCATAAACCAAAACTGTACATCTCATATTATCACTTTAATACTGGTCTTGGAGACTAACATACAACAAGCGCTTATTGTAAAACAATCTCTAATGAAACAGTAAGTACTCTGTATTTATTTTTACATTATAAGCATTCATTATGTAAATATGTATTATAAAGAAAAAACACTATTTTTTAATTTTGACAAAAATGGCAAACACACTGGAGTGGTTAGAGGAGAACTTCCCAAAAGAAGAAATGAGTGACGATAACATTGCTAATGGTACAATACATCTTTTAATATAATCAAATAATGTAATTTGTACAAACTTCACTAAAATAATAAATATTATTTTTTCTTACAGTACATTGTTTTCATGAAGAAACCACGGCACAATTTACTTATACACAATCCCAAGAATCACAAACAGAAGCCCTAACCCCAACTGTACATAATCAAATCATGAACTTGTCTACAAAATTGGGTGAACTAAATAGTGATTTTAAGGAACTTTTACAATATATGAAAAATCATGTCATTAAAAATGTTCCCTATCATTGTCCTTCTTGCACTTGTCCCCCTTGTCCCCAGCAATCATCCCCATCAAATTCCCAACATTCACATCCAAGGCGCTTTGATGAAACCTCACTCCCTTCCTCCCATGATCATTATTGTACAGAAATTCCTATGCTCCTATTTATGTTTCCCATTCTGATACTACATGATACCACATCCCTTTCAATTTTGTTATATATTGTTGTGTGGTATGTCTTTATTTTTAAAAGCCCAGCTATGAGCCCGTGGACACCGCAACTGTCCATGGTGTCCACACTCAAAATGGAGGTACTGCAGGACAGGAGCGATGTACATTCATGTCCTTTTTTTCCATGACTCACTTTTAATTAGTCCATTAGTCCATGGACACTGCGCCTGTTCTACGGACACCCAAGCACATGCACCCTGTGATTCCTGCCTGTTGGATGTTTGTGGGCAGCCGTCAGGGGCACAGACGTCCCCAACGCCATTATGTGAACAAACCCGTACGGCATGAGGCCATGCCTGTGAACGGTGTCCGCAGTTGTTGACAGTTTCAAACTGAATTTTCAGGCAATCTAGGGTGTTTCAAGTTGAAACTCTACCCTTTCAGAGCTTCTAGACCAATTCTTGGTTGATCTGGCAACTTTTACCAACTTTTCAAGGCCTATTTAACACTCTGTAGTCCACGCACAGCACGAATATCCGCAGACCTGGACCCACCCAATCCTCAATCTGGCTATCCAGGAGAGAGCGCCTGCTTTACTGCTTTACTGCTTTGCAGATTTGTTTCACAAAACTTTTTGGAGACGATCAGGGCATCTGTTATGGCCATCGCTCCTTCCCAGACACCCCTGGACTGAACAGATGCAGTGATACAGATAATGAGGATCAAGAGGAAGATGATGATGAGGTGGAGGAAGTCCCTACCTACAGCACCTGGAGTGATTCCTGGGTGTGGCGGTTTTTCACCACCATTGGAAATGTGCCAAAGGCTTGTGCAGCCAAGGTTCGATGCACAGAGTGTACTCAGTCGTGGAAAACCCAGGGCTGTATTCCTATGGCACCACCTCCATGTGGCACCACACCAAGTCTAATCACCCGCATGCTCTGAGGAAGGTGGTACCTTTCTCAGGAAAAAGTACATTGACACCCTCTACTCATCTTCTTCAACTGTTCCTGTTACCACAAACGATACACCTATGGGGCAGGGGATACCAGCGGCAGGCTCACAGGCCATAGAGAATGCTGTTAACCCATACCTGCTGAGGGTCACTGTGCTTTGTTTGTACTGTTAAGCACCGATCTGTAGGGGGAGCAATTTCAGAGTGCTTTCGAGGCCATGGTCAAGGAGCATGAGACACACTGTCACCTACCTTGATTAAGGCCCACCCAATATCTTACTCTGTCCACTTGGCCCTTTGTCTCTGTGGTTGGTGCTCATTCCCTCCCTTCCCTCCCCACCTTACCTTGCCTCTCCTGGAAAAAAACATAAAAAAGCCCAACAAAATACAAAAGCAAAAAAACACACAAAAAACGGTTCCTTTAGGAGCCAGCTTTCCCAGTTAAAAAATATAAGTGATAAAAATTCACAAGCCTCTTTGCAGCCTGCAGTGTCCATGGACAGCACAGTAGTCTGTGGACATCAAGAACATTGAAGGCACGGGGTGGGGCATGAAAATCATTTTAATTGTTTTTCACGCATAAATGGTGCCTCTTAAAAGAAGCATTTTTTATCTTTTATTATTTTTCTTTTATACACTAACAAAGATTCTACACAACGTAATTATTATGTGTTGACAAAAACTGTTTCAATACATTTTGAATGGTTTCTTGAAAAATCTGATTGCCCACATCTGCTAAATTCACTCCATCCCTCAAATGTTGACAATATCACATTGAATGTTCTCATTATGAAAAGATGTCATGCCAACATCTTGGAAAACAGCACACACAGCTTTATTCACATTGTGCCTTGCTTTTTCCATTTGTGGACAAAATAAATTCAAACATATACACATTTGTCTTTGAGCGATCCAAGAAAAGATTATTTGGGAATTTGGAACCATTTCCATCAACTTTCCAAATGTCTCCTTCATTGCAAACCTCAATGAAATTCCAGTAACATACCCCAAACTGTTCACTCCACAATGAAGAACAATGATGTCTGGATGTTTGAAGTGAACCATACTCTCACAAAATGGGAGAAAGTCTGCACTCTTCATTCCTCGGACTCCATACCATGACACTTCAAATTCATGGAATCCAAGATTTTCAGCCAATCCACAGTGCTTAACATAGACTTTCAGCCAATGGTTCCAAGAGTCCCCAAAAATCTATACACTCTGCCTCCTCAAATACATAGCCATAGCCATTTTTAGTGCTCTCAAATCTCCTGCAAACAAAACTCCTACACTCTCTTCATGTACACCATACCCAGGAAACTTGATTGGTCAATCCTCTCAGTCCCCTTTCCATGCCAGGCATCCTTAAAAGACCTGGATGTGCACGTGTCACTCAAAGGTGTGGGGGGTAGTTTAAAATCAATTTAAATTATTTATTCTTTAGTGGTGGATCTCAAAACAAACTCCTCTTTTCCCCTTTTTTTCCTTTTATTTACAGTAGTAATATACACTCTACATCTTCCCTTACAATTTTCTTACAGGAACCTTTTCAATGCATTTCTTACATTGGAAAGAAAAATCACATTTCCGACATCTGTAAAATGAACTCCAGCTTCATTTAAAAAAAATGACACCATCAGACCGTATATTGTTATTCTCAAAAGATGACATTCCTGCAGCATATCAAAAAGCAGATACAGTTGTATTGACAAGCTGCCTTGATTCTTCCATTTGTGGACTCAAAAAGATTGGACATCTCCATGTTTGCCTCTGATTCATTTCAGAAAGAATTATCTTTGCATCAGGAAGCAGTTGCATTAGACTTTTCAAGAAATCCTTCAGGTCATCCTGCAAATACAATGGAGTAGTCAAATACCCCAAACTGTCCCCTACACAATTACAATGTCTGGACATTTAAAGTGAGCCATACTCTCACAGAATGAGAACAAGCTTGCCCAGCTTAAGCCGCAAACTGCATGCCACAAAACATCCACTTATGTCAATCTAATACTTCCAAAGAGGCCATGAATTTAAGTATACAACGTCAATGACTGAATTGAAGAATCTCCCAAAATCCACACACTGCTTATTAATATCCATAGATACATCCATCTTCAACTGCACAGAACAAACAGAACACCTGCTACCCTGTCTTTGTGTAAACCAAAACAACAACACCTCATTGGCTAATCCCCACAGTACCCTTTCCATGCCAGGCATCCTCAAAAAAACCAAGATGTGGCATGTGCCATCAGCGGACTACCGTGGTGTCCACAGTCAAACCGTCCTATTGAAGGGGGTGGGGAGGATTACACATAATTTAAAAAATTTATTGTACAATGGTGGCTCTTAAAGGAGCCGTTTTTTGTTTTTTTCAAGTTTTGAATTTTGTTTTGCTTTTCTGATGTTTATTTCCAAGAACTGCTTACAAATGTTTTCATATGCACTGTACATCTTTTTCACATAAATTGACTCTGCATTTTTAATGTTTACAAGAAACATCTAATTTCCAAAATCAGTAAAATGTACTCCATCACTCCATAAACATTGTTTGCACCATCCAACTTGATGTTTTCATTTTCAAAAGATGCCATGCCTACACCATTCAAAAAACACATTGGGCCTCATTACGAGTCCGGCAGTAACTGCGGCGGTAAAACCTTCTGGTTACCGCCGGACTCGTATTACCATTCCGCCTCCGTGACTCCCCAAAATACCAGGGCATTACGACCCTGGTGTCCTGGGAATCCCGGAGGCGGAATGGTGTAAATCCCCATTCCCATTGAGTCCAATAGGACTCAATGGGAATGGGGAAGTGGAAACACCGGCACCATCTCGTATGTTTCCACGTCTGCCTGCAGGCGGGAGGTGTTCAACCCGCCAGGTCAGACCTGGCGGGAAGATCACCTCCCGCCTGCAGGACTCGGGATCGGGCAGTCCGGAATTAACAGTGGCGGCGGGTTTACCGCCACTGTTAATTCCGGACCGCCCGACCTGTAATGAGGCCCATACACCTTTATCTACATGTTGCCTACCTGCTTCTGCACAAAACACATTGGGGCATCTCCATACTTCCCTTCAATGTATTTGTGAAAAACTATTCTTTCCACGTGGAAATAGTTCCATTAAACTATGCAACATATCCTTTAATGCAACCTGCAAAGATAGTGGAGTAACATAGCCCAAACCATTCCTCCATCATAAACAACAATAATATCTGAGCATTGAAAGTGAGCCATAGTCATAGAAAATTAAATAAAACTCACCCAGTTTAGTCCACTCCTTCCAATCCAATAGTACCAGAGATATCACCCAACTCAGTGTACATTTTCTAATTATTCATGCAACAATCTTCCAACATCCACAAAGTGAGGTTTTTCCTCACAATAGCCACATCCATCTTCCCTACACACGACAATGAAAACACCTATTACCCTCTCTTCCTGTAAACTATAACCAGAAACCCTAATTGGCTAATCCCCACAGTCCCCTTTCCATGCCAGGCATCCTTGAAAGACACGGATGTGGCATGTACCGCCCGCTGGCTACTGTGGTGTCCGCGGACCCCATAACACTGGGGTAAACCTTCCACCCTTTCCACTTTAATGCTCTCAATACTGCCTCATTGGCTGCTTTCAAAGAGTCACTCATCCTTCCATCAATCACATCCAAAAATGCTACACCTGACCCTGTCATCTCAGTGCAAAACTTTAGATGTACACTTGAACTCTGAGAATACATATCTCCTGTTAATCACAGCCACCTGCATCAAAAACGAATGTGAAATTCTCCAACATTTCAATTTCCAGATTCAAATCCGCATCTAATAATACATAGTACAGGTATTCTTTTATGTTTAAAAAGTATTTTCTGCAACTCTTTTAAAAACATATATATTGAGTGTTCCTGCTACTTATCCTCTTATAAGCTTCTTAATAAGCATACTCTATTTTTAAACCACTTCAGAAAAATCCATGCATTGTAGCATTCAGCACCTCCTCACATCAAGCAGCAAATACTTACAATGCTGTGCATTTAAAAATGTTTCTTTTTAGGAGCAATTTGATAAAAGTAAAACAATTAATATGTTCATGTATAGCAGCACTGTATGTAACTTTTTTCTAACAGAAAGAAAAATGGGCTGCAAAACATTTGTAAAACCTTTTTAAATGGCAAAAGGAGTGTGCACATTTAATATATTGACAGTACATGCACACCTGCCAACATGACACATTCCAATCTATAGGCGCTTATCAAGTCTTCATTTTTTTCTTTGCATTCTAAGGGCCTCATTCCGAGTTTGGAGGTAAGTAACTGTCCTTACCGGCATGGAGCAAATACCCTGTCAGTGCAGTAAAGAGCCTGCTAATAGAGGACCATTACGAGTACACGTGCACGAGCTTTGCGCCATTACTGGCATGCCGTTAAACTCCAGAAAATGGCCCTTAGCGCCATCATGGAAAGCGCAGACAGCACTACCGGCATCAATTGAAATGGCATTAGCGGTGACCACTATCAGCGGTCACCGCTACTAGTGGTCACCGTAAATAAGCCAAACTGGAAGTAGGGTCATCGCACAGGAACGGGAAAGAGCACAGCGGCCATCTTTAAAAACACAATCCATTGCCATCCTCAGCGCCCAGGACCTCGAGCATATTGCTGAGTACATAGATCAACCTCCAAAAACTATATAATGTCCAAGGCAGTTAAAAAAGGCACCTCCCGCCAGCGCAAGGAGCGCTTTAACGAGGATGAGCTCACCATGTTGGCTGAGACCCTGGCTGACAATGCCGATGTCATATTTGCAAACAGCCTCAAGAGGGAGGCAGTCCTCAATAAGAAGGAAATTTGGGAACTAGTCACCCAAAGGGTCAGCGCGGTAGGCAACACCCCCTGCACCACAAAGGACGTCCGTAAGAGATGGGATGACCTGTGCCTGCGAGTCAGGAACATCCTGTCCGCAAAAAGGAGCCAGGCCATGGCTACTGGTGGAGGAGCAAGCTCACCAATAAAGCTGAGCCAGTGGGAGGAGATCTGTGCCAGCACGATTGGCATAGAGGCCATCGAAGCCGTGGGTGATATGGAGTGTGACGCCACATCATCGGCAGAGGGAGGTGAGTTGCCTAAGAAAACACTGTAATGCGAAGTCTGATGACAGTCCACCAATTTCTCTGTCTAAAGAGGCAAGGCATGGCCCAATACATACACATTCCCAGCCTAGTTGTCGTCTGCAGCACAGACACATGTACATGCCTGCAGCATGGCAATGCCATACCTGACCCACACCACACCACACAAATATGAAAATGGCATAAGTCACACTGCACGCAGGCCACAACAGAAATGCATGTCACATAGCATACGGCCACCCCAACATGAATGGCCCTGACAGATGCCTGCATGATCCACCCATATAGCAAGCAACTTGATCATCAAAACTCCACTGCCTATTCCCCTCTAATGTGTAGATGAGCAATAATACAAATGTTTGCATGATGCTTGTCAAACCATCACTCATGCTTTCCCTCTCTTCATCCCCCATAGGCTCAGATCCTGACAGCAAGGCCTGGGACTCACCGCCACAGGTGAATACACCCCGGAAGAGGCCCAGGGATGAAAGCAACATGCCTTCCACTTCCAAAGACCCACTCAAGCCATGAAAGGCACCAAAGACCAAACCAGCCCTGGATGCCACAGCACTGGTGCCACCAAGGCCCATCACAACAGTACCCATAACACCTGTGGCACCTGCTGAGGAGACAGTTGAAGGGCCACAATCTGCAGAGAACAGCTCTGTTGGTGATGTGGCAGCTACAGCACCCCTCACAGATGACGACGTGCAGGGATAGGTGTGTGTGCCTGTCGAGGATGACTCCTCCGACCTACCTGCTACACCAAGTCCAGCCCCATCCCCCCAGCTCACACCTTTCGGCTCATACCATGACACCACCCCGGAGCAGTCTGGGGGGAGTCCATACAAGGGAGCATGAGTCCCATAGAGGACCCACTGGTGTACTAGCGGGGGTGCAGCAGGCAGGACATGCTGCGCAGCGGCAGGAGGAACTCACTGCCCTGGTGAGACAGTTCATCACGGTCAGTGCCCAAGCAAGGCAGGAGGGGCACGGCAACATCGTCTCCCTGAGGGAGATCATCGTGGAAAGCACAAATAGATTGTGTGAGGAGGTGTCTGCCCTGAGGCAGGTCCTCACCCGCATTGCTGATTCAATGGAGGCTGAGCATCAAGCCCCCAGAATGGAGTAGGCGGCCACACCATCTTCCTCAAGCTCGGACATTCCACCACCTGGTGCAGGGAGTGGCAAGATGTAGACGGGGCAGCCTGATGAAGTCAATAGACAATTTATTGGACACCATGTGTGGGGGAGTTGTTGGGGGAAAGAGAGGGGGGTGAGGGTGTGTGAGGTGGAGGGTTTCAGCACTTTAATATTTTTTGGACAGTTAAATACACCTGTTGTGTGAAAAAATAATCTTGAGTGGACATTCCTTATTACATATGTATCATTTATTGATATACAGTGCGTATTGTACATGTACTCCCACACCTAGTGCCCTCTGTCCGACTTTCATGTCAGCCTCTGCACCCATGTGTGTCAGAAATATTGTGCAATCACTGACTGATGCACAGCACGGCCCTCCTGTGTATCGGCACCGCGATGATGTGCACCCACATCTTCTTCAACCCCTTCATCATCACTAGGTGGTTGCAGTTCAATGTCGTGGGGCAGGGGCACGTTCCGTCAGATACACATGTTGTGCAGCATGACACATGCCATGATGATCTTGGCCACCTTCTCATGCCTGTAGTGGAGTGCCCCACCCGACCGGCTAAGGCAGCGAAACCGTGCCTTCAACAGGCCAAAGGTCTGCTCGATGACCACACGGGTACGGGTATGGGAATGATTGTAGTCCTCCTCGTGCCTGTTCTGTGGGTTTCGGACAGGGTGGGGAGCCACGGCTTCAAGGGATAGCCACTATCACCTGCATGAGAGACAATAAAAGGTATATGTCAGTCGAATAATGATGGACAGCTGTACTAGTCACACATCCCTGCAGATTATCGTTGGTCACAAGCACATGTCCCTGGTTGTATGCACACAATTTTAATGCCCTCAATGTGTTCTGTGCCATGGACTTATGGTGTGGGTTGCATCTCCAAGATGATACACGGTGCACACTGCCTTGATGTTGGTCATGCATTGTGGATGCATACCGCTGTGTTTGTGTCAAATTTGTGATGTGTTGTGTTCTGTATGATTTTCTAACTGGCAGTGTTGGCAGTAGGCTCTGCAATATTAGGCATTCAACGCTGATTAGTACGATGGTGACATGCTGCACTTCTGTGGTGGTGGCGACCCTGTGACAAGCTGTGGATTCCATTGGTGATTTTGTTCAGTGCACTCCCATGGATGCTTGTCCTGTGTAGTGATTTGCTGCTGACATTTACATAGTGATTATTCACAGTATGTTGCTGGATTGTGTTACGGAGGGTGAGGTACGATGATGGGTGTTGGACGTGTTGTGGCATGTGGGGTGTTTTTAAGTTTGGCATGTTGTGATAGGTGTCCAGCTAACTTCATTGATATGGGATTTGGTTGTCATGTTCAGTTAGGGATGCTTTGGGGCACAGCGTTTTGTGATGTGCACATCGTGCTGTCACATCAACAATAACACCATGGTGGTGTGTGCATCTCTCCCCCCATTTTACTGCCATGTGCCTGTCATGCAACTTACCAAGCAGCCAGGCACATCGTCCTGCACGTCGCTCCACTTAGCGTGGTAGCGTGGAGTTCCGCAGGACCATTGAGTCATGAGTTGATCCGGGATATCGGGCACAACAATGTGTGATGATCTTGCTGGCATCACATACCATCTGCACATTGATGGAGTGGTATTGCTTGCGGTTGCGGTACACCGCCTCCATGGCATGCTGGACCACCAACTCCACGTGGGTGCAGTCGAGGGCACATAGAATTCGGCATACCTGCCAGTGCATGGAAGCCAACTTTGAATCAAAAATCTCCTGGGGAGTCTGTGGTAGGGACATGTAGTCCCTTGTGTGCTTCAGGAGTGCATCCTGTACTTGGTTCAGCATGTGAGAAAATAAGGGTTGTGATATGCCATGCCAGTGCCCCACTGTGTGCTGGTAGGTGCCTGTGCCAAGGAAGTGGAGCACCGACACTACCTTGAGTAGAGGGGGGATGGCGGTGCGTATTTCAATGAGGCTGACAATGTCGTCGTGTATCATGTCCACAATAGTGGTGATAGTGTCCCGGTCAAGAAGGTACAGGGTGTGGACCTGCTGAGGGGTTAGGTTGAATCGACTTGCTCTGATGCGAGGGATTGGGGGCTGCCTGCGTGGTACCACTGGCTGCACTGCTGGGGCATGCTGGGCCAGTCTCACCCTCCTTCTCCTCCTGTATCTCCTCTGTGGTGCCTGCTGTTGTTGCTGGTGTAGCAATGCAAGCATGTCCTCCAGCACCAGTATTGCTACTACTAGTGAATCATTTTGGTGTGGGAAGGGGTGTGGTGGGTGGCTGTGCTCCTTTTGTGCTGGCCCAGACTCCACCTGTGCTGATTGTGTGCACCTGTGGCAGTTGGGAACACTGCACATAGCAGTTTACGGGTGCTTTGCGATGCCGGCATTACCGGCATGGCGGTATACCCTATTAGTGCCTTCATGATGCCGGTATTTGCATGTCCGCCTGACTTGTGATGCCCTCCCATTAGCGCCATACCGGTATTGCCAGCATGAAGGGCCGTGTGCCCGCGCCCTTGCCACTGTTAGAGGCACCGTTATTAGAGGTGCCTCTAATACCGGGGTCTTAGGTTGGAATAGCCCGGAGCGGTATGCGATGCCGGTAATCCTTTACCGGCATCGTTTTTCCATTACCTCCAAACTCGTAATGACCCCCTATGACTTGCAATTCCATTTCTCCCATTATACAACTCAGACTACAAGTCCCAAAATGCAAAGAAAAAAACAGGACTGGAATGGAATATTAAAAAGCGTGACATATATATATATAAAGAAAAATATAAAATGCTGTGCGTTTAAAAATGTTTCTTTTTAGGAGCATTTTTCTGAAAGTTAAAAAATGCATATGTGCATTTATAGCAGCAATGTATGTAACTTTTTCCTAAAAGAAAGAAAAGCAAATGCAAAACGTTTCGACAACATTTTTAAGTGGTACTTGGTATGTGGAAGTAAAATAAGTTAGCAGTACATGAATACTTGTTAACCTAACCCCTTCCAATATTTAGGTGCTTATCCAGTCCTGTTATTTCTGTGCAATCTGGACTACATAACCACCTACAGAGTGGAATGGAATATGTTGGAATGTATGCATGTACTGTGAACATATTAAATTTACACACACCAAGTGCTACAAATCTTTTCATCTGCTTTTATTTTATTTTCCAAAAAAGGTTGCACACAGTACTCCTATATATGCACATATGCATTTTCTAACTTTCATGAAAATGCTCCTAAAAAGAAACATTTGTAAACCCTCATTATTTTCCATTTTCCAATCCATAAACATGTCACACTTTCCAACTTCACTCATTACATCCCTTACACTGCCACCTTTGTCCGCCTGCTCTCACATATGTTTATACCACTAAAGTATCTATATATAACACTTCACATTTCATATAAAGTACTCTTCTTTTCCAGCCTCTACTATAATACACCAAGCAGTGCTACAATAACAATCGGCCGTTGCATTACCACTAGGCCAAACTTTGCCAATTCTTAAAAACACTGAAACATATTGCAAATACATTGCCCCACAAACACAGTGCTTTTTTCATTAAAATCAGCAGCACTAAAGTAACCTACACATGCACCGTTTTCTTACACCCATTTCTGCCCTCTTCTTTCTTATTCGCTAAAAACACCACTACTCATACTCCAATTGTTCTAACAAAATACGTAACATACACCATCCATAACACAACTTTATTAACAACTCCTCCTACATTCATCAACAACAACCACTCTTACTAAAGTACTTGGCCATTACCATAGATACCTACTAACTTTATTTTACAATTACAGGAAGGAAGAAATTCACGAAGACAGCTACTGATAAAAGAACACTCTTCCCCTCCTACAAAAGAAGTACCTTAATACAGCATTCATCTCTCTACTATTGTAACAATGTAACATCACTATATATTAGCCTAGAGTATTTTTTTTTAAATCAACAACATATATTTCACTCTTACTCATTATATTGTAACATGCACACTCTTTCTATTTCCATCTCAAGACCACTGGTATAACACCCACTTTTTTCCTCAAAACATCACAATCTCCCTACTTATTCATTCACGCCACCACTCTCTTACTCACTAACCCAACCCCATCACAACTGCACACACTCTTACTCTTACAACCTTCCCAAGCACAATTATCCTCCCACTACACAATCACACAACATGCTATTCACCTCTGCAATCACACCCACACACCCATGCACAATACATCCATGCAAATGCCACAACTTTCAAACCCAAACTGTCTGTTCTTCCAGTAGACACAACACAATGCCTACTAAAAAGCAACTCCGTAGAACAGAAAGACAACATAGAGCATATAAAAATAATACCAACCATATACTCATCCACCCATAAAACAATGTATAGAAAGCATTAAGACAAAAAAGATAGTAACCTCAATCAAAAAAACGAAACCAGCCATGACTAGAAAAGGTAAAGCCCCTCTTTTAAAAACAAAATGTAAAAAAGTCTATAAAGTAAAGCAAACATACTAATGAACCCAATGCTATATGTACGAGTCTTAACATAACTACTACAAAACAATCCAAAAAATGTATATTACAAAGCATTTTCTGCCGCACAGTTCTTCACAATCTTATGACAACAGCTAAAAAGTCACAATCTACCCTTAAAAATTACTGCAGGAGACAAATCCCTCATGCTCTAATTGACAGCAAATTTCTACTAAAGAGGACATTTATATTGATTTTCAACAGAATGAAACCACTAACTAAATTAATTAATAAATTACAAAAAGTACTTCTAAACATTTGCAATGTCAATACAGATATTTTTTCACACTTATGTGAAGGTGAATGGATTCACACAAGCAGCACAGAACCATATTTCAATGAAGATATAAACAAGAACACACAAAAATATTTCCATAGACAGTGATGGACGAGGGTATGAAATGTTAGGAGACACCATTATGGCAAAAGAAACCCTTATAGAAAAAACTTCCCCAACAAACCTTCAACCAGATGTTACTTTCCCCCAAACAAACCGTCAGGTGTACAAATGACATGCAGCTCAATATGTATTGTTAGGCAACAATCCTTCAAATGTTTACAACTCCTCATTCACTGTGTCAAGCTAAAAGACAAAAGTAGAATGAAAACTTCACAAACAATGGACTCCTGTCCAGTGCACAGCCACACTGGTCTGCGTGCAAGTTCCACCACATCAAAATGTTCGCAGCACACCATTCCGCTATACAGAATTTTGTGCACAGACTATACTATGCAAAAAGTCCTTCTCTAGAACTACAAAATTTAAATAACATTCTCCTACATGGAGCAGCCAAAGAACTCCTTCAAAAAATAGAGCACATCCAAAGTAAATACTTTGGAACTGAAGTTGATTTAGACAATTCAGTAACTTCAGACATTACCGCAAACCACACACACACCAACTTCCTAACAAACACATACACAAAAGAAATAGTTACATTTCAAAACACATCTGCTGAAATACCAGACCAAGTATGTGTCTGTTGTCGGAGAACGTTGTATAAAAAGAGCACAAAAACAGTACATACGCCCTACAAAATAATGGCCAATGAAGAATCGCAATGGTTGCAATTAGCTTTATATCTAACAGTGGAAATTAAATACAAAATAACTGACACCTCAATAATTTGCATGTACTTCAACACAAAGCTTGACAATAACATCACATGGAATCACTAATACATTTGAAATATTCACACTTCAAAGGCTCTCCAACAACTTAACTTGCATGCGAGCATTATAATCCAAACGGTACAAGCATTTCAAACAGCAAAATTACTTCCATCTAAAGGACATCTGTGGCAAAGTAGTATATTTGCCATTAAATCCTAAAGAAAATGTAGAAATGACCAAATGGTACAACAACCAATAGACCAATAGACCAATCTCTGAATGCTGTACCAATAAAAGAGAAACACATTGGCAACAAATAGTTGACTTGAACAAAGTTAGACAACTCACACAAAATCTAAAATAAAACAATGAATACTACAAAGGTATAAACATAGAGGAAAAATGAAAATTAAAAGAAAGACCCAAATAATTCAAGATTCACCAGGAACTGACCAATTTGAACATGTAGATCCTTTTACTGCAGCCACCATTTTAGACCAGTATACAATTCATCCACTACACTCCAAAGACACCACTGAAGATGCATTAGAAACATATCAAATGCATCAAGCCAAAGAATCCCAATGAGCATATGGGAAAAAAAGTGTAGAAGCACATTCTTTTCCTCTACTCTTTCCTACAGGAAAAAGAGGAAGATATGATGAAAGGTCCACACAAATTAGTGCATCAGAATATCGCTCTTTACGAATGTATTCTGAAGAGCTCAAATTCAAACAAAATGTAGAATACATTTTCCATCTCCTCTTTGAAAGTGAACTAGCAACTTTATGATATGGAGTGGCACACAGATTAAAAACAGGCTCTAATTTTTAAAACATACCAAATTGTGAATCCATTCCATTCCAGCAGTTTCTGCAGAATGCAAACCATGGCATATTATACCAATTTTGCAATTCAGACAATTGTTCCAGCATGCAAATCAACCCACATAGCCAATATGTTGTAATACTGCTTCTTAGTAACAATGCAGGTGGTACCAAACATAACTTTAAGCTTACTAGCTTCACACACAACCAAGTATCCCTTGGAAGAAAACCTTCACAAAAGTAGGTATAATGTACCACACTGGTGCCACAACCACTTCAGGGCACCATACTGCATATGACAAAAAAAGAAGTGGTTGGTTTGAATGTAATGACACCTCCGTTACTCCAAAAAATAGGTTAGCAGCAAATCTAACAAATGCCTTCTTAATATTCCACACTAAACTGTAGCACAATAAACAGTTAGAATACGCCAACAGGTATATCAACAGGTATATCTACATCCATAATACTACAATACTACATGTTATAAGTCAATATAGTTAGAATACGCTAACAGGTATCTAACGACTTAAAAAATACACTTCATTGTAATACACTTGAAATACGCCATCATAATTCTCGTTACTGTAACATTTCCTCAAAAGTCTAATGTGGTTAGAATAAGCCAACAGGTATCTAAATACTTTAAACATTACATTATTAACAAAACACTTCAAACAAATATACTATCACACATAATTGAAGTGTTTTTTTTAGCCTCTACTGATTTCTTTCTCCCAATGACCCAATTATGATTTCATGTGAACACAACAGTGTAGCACACACTAATGTTGTACCAAATATAGTACATAGAATGCACTTTTTGTGAGGGTCAGAAAAAGTAAATGCATATGTAAAATGGTATGCTATTAAGCATTTTCAACTATCCTGCTTAACATGTGATACTGTTTTTCACAGAAAACAAAACAGAGATTCCAGCTTTACTACTTTATACAATTAAGTAACCATACCAAATATGAACAAATACATATTCCATAAGCACTTTTCTTGAATTGTACTACAATCATAAATACCACATACTTTCTACTCCCCCTAAAATGCCTATAATTACTATAAACATATTACTATGATGGTTGTGGCCAGTGGCCGTTGGCCATGTACCTGAAATCTGGCCACTGGCCACAACCACCACAATATAAGTAAACCATATAAGAAGTACATACAAAACACTTGCAAATAACAAAACTCGCCCTGACCCCCAGATATTAAATTTGGCGTCTGTGGACACCGAAACTGACCGCAGTCTCATCAGCACCTGCAGATCCTAATTTCACCCATAAAAACAGCTCCATATCATCTTCATTCCAGTCCCCTAACCTTTCCATGTCCTCTTTCAGCTATCAAATAACCTCAAATGTGTTTTCCAAGCTGCCCATTCACGGCGCTGTCCATGGACTACCATGGGGTCCGTGGAACGGGTGGTATCCACACCCACATTTTCACTTAAACAGCCACATATCATCTCTACTCCACTCCCTCACCCTCTTTTGGCCATCAAATAACCCAAAATATGTTTTCCATACTTTTTCCCCAGCGCACTGTCCGCAGACACTGGGGGCTGTCCGCGGATCCAACATGGCAGTCCGTTTCCAAAAATATGACGCACCTAAAGCTTTTCACCATCTAGTCAGCAGGCGTGTCCGATGTCGGGGGACATTATGCCGGACCCCGATTTTCTGTCGACCAAATAGGAAAGTGAGCCACAGACCGAATCCAGATAGCCCACATTTCTTTGGACCAACCTTTCTGGCTGTTTTTTAAAAATAAACGACTGGATGGATTTACACCAAATGTACAAAAGCACGCTTTTGGGACCAAGCTGCTGTTCCTGCAGCAAATTTGGTGTAAATCCGTCCAGCGGTTTGGGCGGTAGGTGTGAGAAAATTATTTTTCCATTGCACCTATGAGGAAAACAACAAATGTTGGGATCCCCCCATAACTTTTCCCCAAGAGCAGCCTCATTAGGATACAAAAGCTACATAGAAAACACAAGCTGTGTATTTGCACACTGGTGCCAAGCTGAATTAAAACCATATGAGCTGGAAAAGCTTTGGAGTGTTTTTTTGGTTCCTTTGCAGCTGATTTTTAAAGTGGAAAATGGTGATGCTTTTCTTTGTTTGTATTACATGACCTCTGGTAGCAGCCGTGTAGTTATGGTTACGTTGCTCAACTTATAGGAAGAGCACTTTTTGGGCAGATTGTAACTTTGCCCCATTGGACGAATCTTTGTCAAACTTTATAAAGGCCAAAAAGTAGGTAATAAAAATGTGTGATATCTGGGTTTGTTCCGCAGACTCACTTCCATTTTCACTCTGCAGACAGCCCTGTGGACCAATCGGGGCCGGCGTGATGTCCGCAGACATCGGTGGCACCCGCTGATTGGATGGTGAAAAGCTTGAGCTGCATCAGATATTTTGAAACAGTCGCCATGTTGGATTCTCAGACAGCCGCCGTTGTCCGTGGATATATCAGTAAAACATATTAAAAAACACAACCTTGCACTTGTCAAACAAATAAAACAATATCTGGGGAGGAGAAGGGTGATGAAGATGGGATGGGATATGGCCATAAAAAGCCCAAAAATTGATGGTTTTCCACCTTCGAAGTTTGCGAACAGTTCGGGCTTCCCTGTAATGTTCGTGAAGATCTCAGGTGTTCGGGGGCATGCATACATATTTTTGCATTGCAGGGCTGGTGAAAAGCAGTTTTTGGGTGGCACCAGTGAATGAAACTGCATGAAAATATGTGATATCATTATAGATCTGAACTTGAATGGTTATACAAAGTTTGGTGATGTTTTGCCAGGAGAGAACAAAATTAGAGGGGGGTTCCATAATATTTAAAAGGCTCTTAAATTTGGTGCCATATCACAAATCTGCACACAAGTTTGCAAAAAGATTTAAGACCCAGATTTGAATCTTTTGCAAAGTTTGTTGGGATTTTGTGAGGAGGTGGCAAAATTGGAGTGGAGGTTGAACATTTTTACATGGCCTATAACTCTGTTGTGATTTTATGAATGTATACAAAAGATTTCATAAAGATTATACACCCAACCTTGAATGTTTGTGCAAAGTCTAAATGCATCTTGTGAAGTGGGAGCTAAGTTATATGACTATTTTATGTATGTACATTTTGAGACTTTTCAAAAACTAAAACATGGACGGATGTGCAGCAAAGTCTTGCAAAGAGCATTGGCAAGGACTTGAAAGCATGGTTTTGCAAATGTGTCTGTGTTTTATGTTTTGGAAAGTGTCATAATATAGGTAGAAAAAATAGTGATATACTTTTGGTGACTGAGGTACAGTCTGTGGCCATGGGCAGTAGCTAGATTGTCTGAGTCATGGTCAAAGGCCATGACTCAAACAATCTGGCTACTGGCCATGACCACGAGGGACTGGCAATGGGGTTTGTCTGTTTGTTTGTTTGTTTGTTTATTTGGTAATGCGCACCAAACCCATAGGTAGCCGGGTGCAACAGATAAGAATACTTGAAGCTTAGTTACAACATAGAATGGGTACAGTACAGGCAGGGAAATACAGTTCAGTAGGTTACATAAATGGTACACAATAGGTTCCATAGATGCATGCAAAACATGTGGTAATGATACAATGTAAGGGCAGGTTTGTGATCAGGTGAATAGAAAGTCTTACAGGTGCTCATATATCATTGGATCATAGCCAGTTTAGGGAGTTGCGTCTAAAGCTAAGATAGGCCTTATCAGTCCTGGGGTTTAGGGGTAATGCATTCCACTGTTGTGCAGCTTTCACTGGGAAGCTTCCTCCTCCTGAATTGGTTAACTTAAATCTAGGTATCTCTAGACAGTGAGAGGCGGCTGATCTGATTGGGCGGGTCAAGGTTTTTCTAATCATTCTTTCTGTGAGATAGGGGGGATGGAGTTGTTTAGGCATTTGAAGGTGAGAGATATTGTTTTAAGTAGGATCCTATCACTTATTTTTAACCAATGGTGGTCTCTTCTGAACTTGGAGATATGTTCTCTGTTGGTTAAGATAAGGGCAGTTCTCAGGGCCTTATTTTGAAGTATTTGTAATTTGTTGGTGGTATATTTGTTGACTCCTAGATACAGAGCGTTGGAATAATCTAGCTTTGCTAGTATTAGCGCATTAGCTAAGGTAATGCAGCTTGCTTCTAATAGGTAAGGTCGGCAGGCTCTTATGAGTTTGCCTGTGTATGCCGTAGAGGAAGCACAGGAGTTGACCTGTGTTCTTAGTGATAAGGTAGAGTCAAGGTAAAAACCTAGAGTTTTTACCTCATTTACTGTTTTTATTATATTGCCATCTATGTTGAAAGAGACATAGTTGGTACTAAGTTTTTTTAGATTGGCTGTGAAGCCAAGGATCAGGATTTCTGTTTTATCGTCATTCAGGCAGAGGCCATGGGATGCCATCCATGCATGAATGAGGAGGTATATTTCATTCATCAAGGCAGTGTCCTTATCAAAATTGCCCGAAAGGTTTATGAGGATCTGGGTGTCTCGGCGTAATTAGTGTAGGGTTAAAGTGGGCATAGCCACCTGTTAAAGTTTTTCAAAATCAGGCTAGGTTTGAATGGGAAAGATTTTTTGCCTATGGCTAAAATCCTTCCCCTGGCTACAGCACGCAGTGCTGCACAGGATTGCATCAACAAAACAACATGACTACTGCTGCATACACTCTGAGACAATGTTAATCCACAGATAATTACTGAGGACGCCGAACCAGGTGCACACATGATCACCAGGCCACCCTTTCAAATCAATAACCCTCTTTATTTGTGACCATACCGGGACAATATATTGGGATTGCATGCTGGCCTCATGTCCACAACCTCATAGTCGAAACACATGTCGGCTGACTTCTAACAATAAATATAGCACCAACAATGGTTTAAGACTGCTTTATTACGACAATAGTTACTTATTGAATAACCCAGCGCGAAGGTGAAAAGTGCTCACTCTCCTAATACTTGAAGAAGTAAGGACACCTTCACAAAAGAGAACCCTATCACTTGCAGCAGGGTAATCTGTTTAAAGTACTAGATGAAGTGAGGTGATCTACGCATTCTACCGCCCTGAAATTACTTGATGCTCATGTACTCTGATTTAATTTTTGGGGCATGTAGCAAGGCCAAAGCCCTAGGTTTAAATGGGAAACAAAATTCGGCTTGGGGCTGCTGCCCGGAATGCTGGACGGGGTTGCAGCAAACTTGTGCGAGGAGCATCAGCAATTACCTGAAAGGATGCTTTTGCAAATCTGTCCTGTGTTTTACTTATTTGAAAGTGTCAAAACATAAGTACAAAAAATAGTGATAGAACTTTTCAGCTATGGGCAGTGGGCCTGGCCCTCGGAAAGGACAAACGTGTACTTTGATTCACCTATGGGGCCGAAACCCATGCCCCATGGATCGTGGACACTGGCCATGCACGCCATGAGCACTGGCCATTGGTTAAGTTGTGAGGGTATAGTAGACACTGAACTAGGATGTTGAGTAGTTGCAGTGGAAAACGGGGGTGGTTTGGTGGTGCTGGGGTCATGGTTGAGCCTCATGCCCTATACATTTGCCCCGGCAATTGAACAATGACTTGCATCCCCAGCATGCGCTGCTGATAACAATACACATAAGTATGTGCTTCAAAATATATGTTTATTAACGGAGGTTCATAGGTGTTCAATATATATTAAAAGAGGGATTATTAATAATTATATATAGTAATATAACATTATGAACAATTTTCACTTTTTAAAATGTATTCAATTGACAGAAAAAAATTGTCAAAGGGATGTTACAGTTACTCCTCTGCTACAGCAGTTAGCTAGTAGCTTCCCACCTTGGCATCCCTTGGCACTTTCCTCCTGGACTCCCATGAACACTTGTCCTTCCGTACTGATCATTTTATTTTTGGTGTTCTCTCACTGCAAAATGCATATGTGCATTTATAGGAGCACTATGTATAATGTGTTGGTATAAGTATGGGAAATGGAGATGCAAAAGATTTGTAGAAAATTCTTAAGTGGCAGTTGGTGGGTGGAAGTTTAATATGTCAATAGGCTATATCTAGATTTTTTTAAAGTGATTGGTGGATATATGTGTGAATGGTTTAAAGCAGGCAATGAGGGAGTGTTACAAACGTAACAGCATAAAGAGTCAAAGGGCTGTCTTGTGTGATGGTGTCCATTTGCAATCCGGGTTTTCTATTAAAGAGACTGTGGATAGTCATAAACGGCAATGGCTCGTGGTGTTTATTTTATAGTAGAGAGAAGAATTTTAGACAGAAAATTGTTTCTGTGTTTTTTTTATTTTTCTCTAGCATATGTTATGTTATGTTAAGGCTTCTTGTAAAGCGCACGGTTGCCCGCAGGTATCATTGCGCTAGAGAGAAAAGGAGAACCCTGAAACACAGCCATCACCCGTCATCCACAATAATTAAAAAAGATGTGTTTTTAAAGCCTTCCTATAGGCCAGATGGTTATAGATTATTTTCAATTTGACTGGCAGCTTGTTCCACAGCTGTGCTGCTGCAATAGAAAAGGCACGTCCACCCAATCGGGAACGGCAAAATGATGGTATACAGAGCAGACCAGCCTACTCAGATCTCAAAGAACACTTTGGAAATAGCGAGAACATTTGTAATGCAAATTCTGCTCCCTGTCCATGTAGCGCGCGATGCACAAAAAGTGCCTACAATACCGGTAGCCAATGAAGAAGGTGTAGGACTGGGGAAATATGGATACAATACAGTGATCCATTCGCTACCTGAGCTGCAAAGTTCTGGGCGCGGTGCAGTCGAAGGATCAGTCCCTTAGCCTGTGCAAGATAAAGAGAAAGTGTTATAAAATGGAGGACTTGTCAGAGAATTTTCAGGTGGAAAAACCCAGCCTGACAAACAGATGATATCTGGGCTTCCATCGATAGAGTGGCTGTAATAAAAACTCCCAGATTCTTTGCCTTCGCTGCAGGCACAGGAAGAGAACCCAGGGAGGAAGGCCAAAAGGTCAAAATCGAAAGTGAAGTGTCAGTAGGAGAACCCACCACCAGCACCTCCGTTTTGTCCCCATTCAACTTTAGCCAGTTAGGGCCCATCCATGCCCCCATGGCCGTCAGGCACTTATGGAGGCACGACGACACCTCAGTCCGATCAAGATCTAACCGGATCAGGATCTGGGTGTCGTTGGCATACGAATAGCAGCTGACGCCGAAGGAGCGAATGAGGCACACTAAGGCCCATTTGTATTTGTTAAAGAGAATGGGCGACGCAGCGGATGCCTGAGGTACACCACAGGTGAGATAAGAAGATTTAGAAAGAAAAGGAGAAAGCAGAAGGGAATGAGATCTATCATTAAGAAAGGAAGAGAACCAAGCTAGAACTTGATCGGATATGCCGACTTGGGCCAGGTGGGATAGCAGGGTGGGATGGTCGACCGTGTCGAAAGCCACTGACAGATCAAATAATATCAGGGCTCTGACACCTCTCATTTCCACCGACCTAGCCATGTCATCCTGTACAGAAACCAGGACGCTCCTGGTACCCCTGCCTGTCCAAAAACCAGACTGGGCTGGGTCAAGACACTCAGAAAGTTCAAGAAAAGAAGACAAAAGAGGAGACTTCAGTGATTCCAGGAGTTTCATGACGGCAGGTATAAGTTAACTAGGCCGGAAATGATCCGGTATGGAAGAATGCAGCAAGGGTTTTTTTTTAGGAGTGGAATTATTGTTGCAACCTTTAACTCAGGTGGAATAAACCCTGTTTGGTAGGAGGCATTAAAGGCCTCCTTAATCACCCCTCGAAGGTCAGATGTAATCTCCTTCAATACTCTTAATGGCACCACGTCGGAAGGTGCTCTTGATTTAATCTGGCCTTAAGAGCTGGCTCTTCAGTGAAGAGAGGGAAGGAAGACAAGCCTGGTCGTAAGGTGTCAATAGCTGCGTCCGAGGAAATATTACCGTAGGATTTTTTTGCTGCTATAATCGCAGCAGATTAGGCCATGGAGCTAGCTTTATACATGGTCCTAAACTGCAGATCGTAATTGCAATGCCATTTGCTCTCAGCTTGTCTAAGCTACAGTCTAGCCAACTTCAACTCTTCTGAAAACCATGGCTCAAAAGGAAGCCTACGAATTTGTGTAAGCCGTATCGGAGCTACTTCATTGGCGGCTGCTAAAAGAAAAGTAGCCAAAAGTGGCCGCGAGGAGGCCGGAGCAGCTGCACATTTAGTTTTAATAGAGGATTGATTGATATTTTATTTCTATCGCGCTCGTACACAAGTCTGTCAGAGCGCGACAAGGCAATGGAGGGGAACCGGGGAGAACAAAACAGCGATCTTACTAGGCCCAGTGATATTGAGAACGCGCAAGTGCATGGGAGAGGGGGAGGGGAAAAGTGCATGGAAGGGGGGAGAGGTGGAAAGTGCGAAGCAAAGGAGAAACAGATAAATAACAATAAATAAATAATAAAGGCAACAAACAGTGGTAATGCAGCCAGCAATTTGCAAGTGCTAGGTTTAAGGCAGCAGACAGGGTAGGGCTGATAAGTGCAGGAAGAAAAAGGGGGGCTGTATGGGTACAGATACAGACCCCAGTGCAAGGGGTGGCCCAGAGGCAGTGCGGGAGGGTGGCAGGATGAGAAGGTACCTGAGCCCAGAAGACAGAGGGTGGCCAGGTGCACAGTGCCAAGAGTGAACAGATCAGCAGGGGAGAGGGGGAGCGAAGGCAGAAGAAAAGAGGAAGGTCTTGAGGTGCTTCCAGAACCGGAGATGGTTCTCCTCAAGTTTTAGAGTGGCAGGGAGGCTGTTCCAGAGGGAGGCCCCAGCTGAAGACAGAGATCTACCCCCAGCTCATTTCTTTCAAAATGACTGACCCTGAGTGAGTTGAAGGTAGAGGAGCAAAGAGCTCGAGAGGGGGGGTATTTGCGGAGGGATAGCTGAAGGTATTTTGGACCCAGGCCCCAGAAAGCCTTGTGGACAATGCAGAGGGTTTTGAATTTAATCCTTGCATCCACTGGGATGTCAGAGTTTGTAGATTAGATGACCAACAGCCTCTTTTATTGCTTGCAAGATAGCTGGTGTGATTTTGTGTCCCACAGAAGTAGGCTGTGTTATTGCAGTATTGCTTGAGGAAGATGAGGTAGAGGAAGACAGCCTACTACTTTCCTAAGAAAGGAACAGCCTTTCTGAGAGCATTGCAGTGGTTGGATTTGGGGTGGCGGCGTATGAAGGTGGTCGCATAGGAGTACTGCCCAGGTAGTCTTTGACTGAGTTCACATTGGTACCGTTAGCCTTTGGTACATTCCCAACTGTGGTAAAGAACTGTCACACCCATGATTCTCCCTGGGTAGGCACTTCCTCTACCTCATCTTCCTGGTCATTGTCTTTTGAAGTATTGCACTTTTTTTGTTGTGTAGGTCCTCCAGCTGGTGGCTCTTGGGGAGGAGGGATGGCAATAGCTGATGTCATTTTTAAGATACGTAGCAGTTTTGCTAATATTCTTCCAAGTATGTGCTGTGTGCTAGATGTTAATGGATAATGAGTATGAATAGGTGTAGGAGCTGCGCAAGAGTATATTTTGAGCTTCAAGGTTCCTAGATGAATTGGAAAATGCAGTTCCGAACTGTTTGCGAAGCATGGACCTGTTCCCAAAGTGCAGACGCGTTTGTGAACACGTCATCATGCAGTGCGCACGCGACCTCATGACACTGTCCGGAAAGTCTGCCATGACGTCAGACATTCGCAGACGTTGGTGAACCCAAAAACAGTGCAAAAAGTTGTAAAAAGTGTATAGAAGTGTTAAAAATGATGCTCGCAGGTGGGGAATAGCAGAGTTTTAAGGTGAAACTTTTTAATTTGGACAAAAATGGTGCTAATAAAAACCTATCAGATTATAAACACATTATAAAAACAACCCCTAGCAAGGATTTTTCATCAAAATTAATTTCATATTTGTGATGTCATCAGTGATGTCATCAATGACATGTGTGATGGCATCTTTGATGTCCTGGGTGTTAGTCTTAGCAGGGCACAGAGGTGGCACGAGTTATGGTTACTTAGGGTAACATAACTGGTGAATTTCAAGGGTTTTTCGGTTTTACTTGTTAACATAACATGCCTTTACCAAAGATTTTCAGTTTACTTTTTAGTGCAACTTAACCATAAAATCCCTTTAACAAAGTGTTTTCACTGAATTTCATAGGTTTTGTTATTGTAACTTAACCATAATGTCCCTTTAACAACGTTTTTTTCAGTGAATTTCATAGGTTTTTTAGTGCAACTTAACCATAATGTCCCTTTAACAAAGTTTTTGCAGTCAATTTCATATGGCCCGATTCATGGAATATAATCTGCACCAAAAACGGGGCGCATGCATGCAAAACGCATGCAAGCTCCAGTTTTCCAATTCATGGAACACATTGCATGTGGTTTACCTGAGACCTGCATGTAATCCGCGTGGGTTCAACACGTCACTGCGAAATGTGGAATGGGGAACAACATACGTAAATGTGGGCGTTACGTGGGAAGTACCACAGTAAAATACTTGCAACGCCCACACGAACGCTAACATCACAAATTCATGGACTTGAACAGGGCTCTCCTGCTGCACAGGAAAAGACGCGCTAATCCGGACACATCGGCCGCCAAACGAAAGCAGGCGTAAGCATCACCGCGCACCTAAAACAATGCATAAAAAGTGCGCACAAACACAAATGCGCGTATACAGCTATGATTAATGTACCAATCCTCGCAGCAGTGACCGTGGGACACCACAGGAGGAGGAGGAGGAGGATAGCCAGGCCCTGCATTTTTTTACCCAGGACCAGCCTTTTTGGGATGCCTGATAACCAGGTCTATGGCAGGTACATGTTCAGCGAACAACTGCCATAGTTAGGGGTGTTTCACAGCCCACTCATTTATGCTGCCTACACCAAGTGTTGGCAATCATGACTGCATGCCCCTCAGTCCGCAGGAACTTACACATACCCAGAACACCCACAGAAAGGCAGGCGGTGGTCCAGGACTTTTATGGGGTGGCACACTTCCCCAAAGTGCTTGGTGCCATTGATTGCACCCATGTGGCCCTACGTCCACCTATCGCAATCGCAAGCACTGTCATTCCATCAACGTGCATGTTGTATGTGATGCTAAGGGAATTATTACCTCTGTATATGCCAAATATCCAGGGTCAACCCATGACAGTTTCATATTCAGAATGTCACTCCTACACCGGGACCTGGAAGCTGGGAGGCATGGCAACACATGGCTCATTGGTGAGTATAAATGCCTGTGCACATGCATGCATGTTAAACACAGAGAAATAGACGAAGCCAACTAATGACAACCATTCTCACCTCCCCAGGGGACAGTGCCTACCCTCTGAGCACCTACATTATGGCGCCAATACGGAATCCCACCACATCACCCCAGGTAAGATACAATGCAGCCCATATTGCAACTAGGGCTATAGTGGAGAGCACATTTGGAATGCTAAAGTCACGCTTCCACTCCCTTGACCACTCCGGTGGACAGCTACTTTATGCACCACCAGTAGTGTGCAGGATCATTGTGGCAACATGTGTCCTGCACAACGTTGCAACATGGCATGGCGTACCGGTGGACATGGTGGTGCCCCCATATCCCCAACCGCAGGCACAGCCGATGCGCATGGGAGGGGAAAGGGCACATGGCGAGGCAGCCTGTACCCTGCTTGTGGTGCAATTTTTCACCTAAAATCCAGGCTTGGCACATTCCAGGAGGCATTCGATGATGACAAAGGGACAATAAACTGTCCCAACCTTACCACCCTGAGAATGTGTCCCTGGAATTGCTACATTGTGTGCATTCATAGCTACTTAAACTAACCCAATCCCATGTGAACAAAAGGCACACATTGAAGATGCAGTATGCCAGTAACCCCTTGGAAAACAGCACATCTAAATCCTGGTATGTCACCTAACCCCTCCGAAACTGCATGTCACCCGGTTGCCACACCATGCCATGGCATGCAATGTCAAAAGTGACAAATAAATGGCCAACACATAATGCTACTGTCACAAAGTGCAGTTCGACAAATGGAACTAGGTTAAAAATAACTCACTCTGACACATCAAAATGAAATCGTACACAGGAACATGCATCTTCCAGCATAACATATCATAAACACAGGACCCAACAGTGATAATGTCAGACTGTGACCAATCACAATAGCGCCTCAAAGTGACAAAGCTACCACATGGACCCCTTCTATCTTGGATGTGTCTCTGCTAGCTAAAGGGGGCAGGGTAACGCATACAGCAGGAAGTGCATCAATGATGGAGACAGTCAAGATAATACATGGAAATGTAACATGGAAAAAATGCACATTAACCAATGTCCAAACAAAAAGGTATGCTAACCATCCACTAGACAAACAATCATGAATCCCCATTAGGGGTGTATACACAGGTTGGAATTCAGGCTGACCACAGAACTGATGGAAGGACAATGCCCCTGTGTAAGTTACTTTCACACACTGCCCTCCTTGCAAGACCATAGAAAGGAGAAGCAGGAGTGGCATATGTGTCTGGACTCTAAGGCACAAGTGTACCAACTTGAGACAAGCCGGTATGGGCCCAGCCGGAATACACAGTGGATGGCTTTGGATGCCACACAAAGCAACACACTGTCACATGAATGCACAATAGACAAAAATAAAATAAAAATAAAAATAAAAAATGGCCATGGTGGACTGGGGGCAGGAGGGACACCCAGGAGGGAGTAACTGCAGGGTGCACCTCAACACCCATATGTGTGGATGCTGAGAAGAAAAAAAAACCTCCATGGGTTCATGGCCTGCACGATTAGCATAGAGTGGGAGAGCTGTTGATGTTGTCATCGCCCTCTGGTGTAGCATTAGGGTGTGTGCATGGTAAGGGAGCCTGACCACATATAGCCCTGGTCTGCTCCTCAATGGCAGCGAGCAAGCAGGCCTGAAAGGTTTGATTCTGCATCATGATGGCCCGGAGGTCCGCATGCAGTACCTCACGTGATGCACGGAGTTCCACCAACAAGATGTCACGGGATGCACGGATCTCCGCTTGCAAGACCTCACGGGTTGCACAGAGTTCCATAGAGACATTGTGCATCACCTGCTCCATCTGCTGTTCTTCCTGTCTACTGCTGGCCGACTCGAGTGCAGCCAGAGTAGATCGGCTGCAGGGTAGCCCTGTGGGCCTCAGCCTCAGCAACAATGGCTGTGTGCAGAGCCCCGAGTTCAGCCCATCGGTCCTTGTTGCTGGCCGACATGTCCAGCCTGTGCGAGTGGCATGTGGACTCCAATGCCTACTACTGGAGCTCCATCTGTCTTTCAGGTAGGAGCATGGAATTGGCCAGCCTCTCCATGCCCTGTGCCAACATTTCACATGATGACCCCTGCTGCTATGCAATAGTATACATGGATTGCTACCACACAGTATTCCCGGGTGGCACATGGCCACCGCGTTGCAGGACCCCACACCCGCCGGACCCAAGTATACCTGGCCCTTGCTGCACTGGCGCTGCCTGTGGCTGCAGGACTGTATTCTTCCCTTGATCAGCTGCCCCAGGAACAGCAGCCAATACTTTGGAGCGTGACCCTGCAGCCGTAACCACCACAGATGTACATACCAACACTGACTGGCCCAGTGAGGGGTCTACCCACCTGTAGGTGTTTGGGACAGAACAGCACCCACAGTATAATCACTCAACTGCGACAGCAATGAGGGTTCCATGTCCGATTCAACACCAGAGGCATAGGCGTCCTCAGAGGTGTACTCAGGGACAACCCTGGCCAGGATGGTCTGTAGCACCAATGGATTCTCATGGGCTACCACACCATGTCCTCCACTGGTGCCTGGTTGGGGTTGAGAATACGTTTCCTCCTCCACCATCTCCTCCTCCTCCACTTCCTCCTCCACTGCATCCAGTGCCTAATCACCTGCACAAATGCAAAAAAGAGGCATGAATACATATTTTAATACCATAGGCCACACACATAGGCATTACAATGTTGTCAGCCAACACATTAACCTGCCATGTCACACATGATACAAACTCATACACGCACACAGTGTCAATGAAATGAAAGGGGAGCTTGAAAGCAGACATGGATGCGTGTCAAAGGGCAAAAGATACACATTTACTGCATGGTGCATAGCACCTGCATCACACACAAGCATGTCACTTGCATAGTCCTTCCACAAAGATGACTGATGCCCCTACACAGATGTCACGTAGCATAGCCATGCCAGAACTCTCAACCAGCCTCAGATGGAAGTTGAAAACTACTGTCCAAGAGCCATCTACAATGCATGTCAGACCGTGTTGTAGCAGACAGTGTGGTCAGGTGGAAAGTGCATTCTGTCAGTCATCTAGGACTACAGCAGGGGAGAGGACAGAAAGCACAACACACGAGGAACCATCAGAAGTGCCTACAGAACCAGAGAAGCTACATCTCCAGTTACACAGAGGCAGGGAGGCTGCACCAGAGGGAGGCACCAGCTCAACACATACCAGAACCACAAACTAATTACCATGAGGATAAACTGACCCTAAGGGAGCATGAAAGGGATGATGAAAGACCATGAGAAGGAAGTAAATACTGGAGATGGAGTTGAAGGACTTGCTGGCCCAGAAACCATAGGGACTTGCTGAGAATGCACAGGGTTCAAGAATGAACACTCATAGCCACTGGGAGCCTGTGCCATCATCACAGTCCTAGGCAGATGCCTTGCACCAAACCTAAAGGACTTTCTAGGTCTTGCAGAGTTGCAGAGGGAACAGTGTAGAATCACAGAAATCCTGGTAAAGCCTGTTGCAGTAGTCCACCATAAGAATTACCAGTCCTCTGGAGACAGTGAGCTGCTGGGGGATGGAGAGGAAAGGAAGAATGCCGCTGAGGAGGAGCAGCTTGCAGGGTGACCTCACAGAGACATCAGTCATGTGACGATAGAAGGTGAGCGTTGAGTGGAATATCATCACAGGCTATTCGCGACCACAGGTTGGAGCAAGACTAGAGCCAAGAGAGGCTGGACAGAGAGTGTCATGGACAGAGAGTGTCATGGAAGGAGGGAGCAGGTGTGGTGATGAAGATTGGCTCTGTGTGCAGCACATGGTTTGTTTGCAGTCTGCATGACAGCAAGCACATATCAGGTCAACATCACATGGGTCATACATGGCAGTCATGTCAATGTAGCCTGAACTGGCAGACAATCATAACACATCACCCAAGCCTCATACACATGGGCTGGACACACACGCATCACCACTCACGGGACATTGCTTCATACATTGGCAGGTCTCCCACGCCTTGGACCTGCTCCACTGCAATTACATCACTAACTATCTCCTCATGTCCAGTGAGTTCATCGTCCTCTGCTGCTGACCCACCACCAGTGACCTGAGTAGAGGCATATTTGGCAGCCAGCTTGTCTTTTGCTCAGTGCTTGAGGTCATTCCAGTGCTTCACGACATCACCAGCTGCGTGCCTCTCATGGCCCAAGGCGCTAATACACTTCGCGAGGCACTGCTCGTGGGCCATACACTGAGCAGGCGTATGTGTGCTCCCAGCCTGCCCCAGCATGTCACGGCCGTGTTCTAACATGTAGTCTATGAGCGTGTCCAGTTCCTCCTCACAGAAACTCCTCTTTTTCAACATGTGGGATTGCTGAGCCATGTCTGGGGTTCCAGCCTGTACTGCTGGAGCAAGCTTCTGCCTCTTGCGAGGTGGTGCAGACTCTGAGTGGCTTGTACCACGGTGGGGCTGGAGTACAGGTGGACTGGCCTATGAAATCAGCCACTGATGTTACTACCGAAGGTCAGCTTGCAGGTATCGATAGCTGGGTGTTGTTGCCAGGACCCTGCACCGCACGTGACTTGGCCATTGGGAAATGGAAATCGGCCATTGAGACACCCTGTGCCTGGGCTGGTACCACTACAGTCTGGGCTGGCTGACACTGAGCCTTGGTGGTGGTAGCCAAAGCTGCCCTTCAGCTTCCACACCCTGGCTGCTCTGGACAGTAGATGGCACTACTTGTCAGGGACCACGGGTGTTGGGGATGTCAGCAGCAGCTGCATCTCCCTGCCCCGGTTGGATGGGGGGCATAGCTATCCCTGTCTGGGCCTGGACACCTTGCCCACATGGACCCCCTTGGCCAGCTTGACCACCTGGCCACGTCACCCACCTTGGCCAGCTTGACCAACCTGGCCATGTCACCCACTTTGGCAAGCTTCACCACCCTGGCCATGTCGCCCACCTTGTCCACGTCATCCACCTTGGCCACCTCTGGCAGGTCGGCCAACTTTGCCTCCCTGTCATGGCCACAGGCCCCAGAACACAAAAAACACACCATCTAGTGATGGGGGCAAGAGTTCACTTGACTCACCTATGTCCCTTTGGGACCCATAAACACAGGGGCCCTGGCTGGACTCATTCCGGGTGCCTTTGGTGCCAGGCTTATATGGAGATGTGAGCGGGAACACTTTATTTCAGTGCAGGAGCGCTTTTACTTTATTTCAATGCAGGAGTGTTTTTATTTTACAAGAACTTTCCAGGAGCCGAAAGCCTTTATTCCAGAGAACATCCTCATGTGCTGACTCATCAGGTGTGGCTCCCTAGACCTGGTCATCAATTGCTGACTCATTCGGTGTGGCAGGGTGTGGTTGGCAGGCTGAACCTGGAAGGCGTTTCAGAAGCTCAGCTATAGAAGCTGCTCCATCCTTAAGGACGGTGCTTCGCGTTACTGTGCACTCACTTGGACCAGTTTACTTACCTTTGAAAACTGGTGGTGTCCTGCATACTCACCTCCAGGAAACCGGTGCTTCATCGCTTCATCTGCAGACTCATCTCCTGACATCCAGTGATCTTGATCCCGATGCCACAACACCGCATTCCGCATCAACGAACTCGGACCCTGTGAAGAAGAAGAAAGA